>NW_006438113.1:533939-534490 GCF_000325575.1 Pteropus alecto
TACTAAGGGGGGTCAGCTCACGTAAAACAAAGTGACAAAAAAAAATACATAATTAGGAGTAAGGTGACTATTAGGCAAATAAACAGAGGAGTGCAAACTTTACTACGAACAGGGCACTATAAGCTTAAATAATAATAAGAGAATTGTTATAACAAGATAGTAATGAATGTTCAGGATATGTAAAGACAAATTGAAATAGCAATACAATGACTGGGGAGGATTCAAAGATCCAAATTCTCAAAGGGGAATGGAGGTAAGGCATACACAGAAGAAAAGGGATGACTGTATATACACAACTATCCTATCCTTATTCCTAATGGTAACCACAGGCCAAAGATTTAAAATCTAAGTATATGACATAAAACAAGAAGGACCAGAGGGAAACCCAGAAAAGCCAACAAAATAAAGAAAACAGAAACACAAGGACAAGGAAGCAATTGAAACACCAAGCTACCAGAACGCAAAAGATAAAATGGCTATAAGAAGACCTCATATTTCAATAATCACTCTAAATGTAAATGGACTGAACTCACCAATAAAAAGGCACAGAG
>NW_006438113.1:536221-553792 GCF_000325575.1 Pteropus alecto
AAATGTTTTGTGTTCTTGGATTGTAAGAATCAACATAGTTAAAATGACCATATTACCTAAAGCATTATATAGATTTAATGCAATCCCCATCAAAATCTCATTGGCATTTTTTAAAGAAATAGAACAAAAAAATCATCAGATTTGTATGGAAGCACAAAAGACCCTGAATTGCCAATGCCATCCTGAGAAAAAAGAATAAAGCTGGAGGCATCACTCCGCTCGACTTCAAATTATACTACAAAGCAACAGTAATCAAAACAGCATGGTATTGGCAGCAAAACAGACACATGGACCAGTGGAACAGAATCGAGAGTCCAGAAGTAAACCCATATTTATATAGGCAAGTAATTTTCGACAAAAGAGCCAAAAACATATAGCAGAGAAAGGAAAGCCTCTTCGATAAATGGTGCTGGGAAAACTGGAAAGCTACCTGCAGAAGATTGAAACTAGACTGTTGTCTATCACCAACACCAAAATTAACTCAAAATGGATTAGGGACCTAAATATAAGACCTGAAACAATAAAATGCGTAGAAGAAAACATAGGAATGAAACTCATGGACCTTGGACTTAAAGAGGATTTTATGAATTTGACCTCAAAGACAAGGGAAGAGTGAGCAAAAATAAATGTATGGGACTACATCAAACTAAAAAGCTTCTGCCCAGCAAAAGAAACAGTCAACAAGGTAAAGAGACAACCATCGAATGCGAAAATATATTTGCAAGCAACACCTCCGATAAGGGCCTAATATCCAAAATATACAAAGAAGTCATACGACTCAACAACAACAAATAAACAAGTGATCCAATCAAATAATGGGCAGAGGACCTGAACAGACACTTCTCCCTAGAGGACATACAAATGACCAACAAATATATGAAAAGATGCTCAACATCACTAGCTTTTAGGGAAATGCAAATCAAAACCACAATGAGATACCATCTTACACCTGTTAGAAAAGCTATCATCAACAGGACAAGTAATAAAAAATGTTGGGGAGGATGTGGAGAAATAGGAGCCCTCATACACTGCTGGTAGGACTGCAAACTGGTACAGCCACTATGGAAAGTGGTATGAAGGTTCCTCAAAAAACTAAGAATTGATCTACCATATGATCCAGCAATCACTCTACTGGGTATTTACCCCAAAGACTTGCGAACCCATATCCGAAAAGATATTTGCACACCGATGTTTATAGCAGCACTATTCAGAGGCCAGAACATGGAAGCAACCAGTATCCTACGACAGATGATTGGCTAAAGAAGCTGTGAAACATATAGACAATGGAATATTACTCAGCCTTAAGAAGAGATAAAATACTACCATTTGCAACAACATGGATGGAGCTTGAAATAATCATGCTAAGCGAAATAAGCCAGACAGAAAACGCTGAAAATCATGTGATATGACTTATATGTGGGATATAAATCTAAAAGCAACAAAGGAACAGGACAAATAAAGAGACTCATGGACATGGACAATGGACTAGTGGTTATCAGAAGAAAGCGCAGAGCAGGGAAGGGGAAAATAAAAAATAAAATGTTAAAAAAATTATGTATATGTAGTATGAAAAAAATAAACTGGCATTTAAAAAAATAAAATGAAATAAAATAAAATCATATGGGCCAAGGGCTTACCTGTGAGTATGTGGGAGGGGGCAGATCTTACACTACAAATTCAATTTCTTTAATAGTTTATTTATTCAAAGGTAATATTAGGTTGCTTTCTTTAGAAAATGATCATTTTATTTGAGTTGTAAAATTTATTGGCATAAAGTTATTCAAATATTCTTATTCAAAAATATCTCTTCTGTATCTGAGATTATATCCTCCTTTACATTTCCAACACTATTTGTGCTTTCTGGGTTTTTCTTGATCAATCATTCAAATGGTTTGTTTATCAGCCTTTTCAAGAGACCGACTTTTGGCTTTGTTAATGCTTTCCATTGAATCTTTGAAAAATATCTGTTTGAATTAATTTCAAACCTCAATTTTATCACTTATTAGCTAGAAGATGGGAAAAATTTATCTCTGTGCTTTAGTTTTCTCATGTGTAAAGTGGGAACAGCGATGGCATCTACCTTTCAGGATTGGTGTAAAGGTTAAATGAGGAAAACCTTATAAAGTACATGGAAAAGTGCTTGGTAGATTGCAAGTTCTCTACAGGTGTTAGCTTTATCTTTATATCTATTTCACTTCACTTTAATTTGTTTTGTTCTTTTCCTAATCTAAATTAGATGCTTAGTTTATTGATATTTAATTTTTATTTTTAAATATGAGTACATAAGACTTCACTGTGTCACACAAGTTTTAATACGTCCTAATTTTCTTTATTATTTAATCCTAGGTGTTTTCTGATTTGCATTATCATTTTATTTTTGACCAGTGGGGTTTATATGTTACGCTTTTAAACTTCCAAATGTGGGTTTATATATACAGTTTGTTATTCATTTTAAATTTAGGTGCAGAAAATATGGTTCATATAATTATCTGAATGTATTAGAACTTGCTGTACAGACTAGTAAATGGTTACTGTTAATTAAATGCTAACTTCTAAAGTCAAACCTAACTTCTAAAACCAAATGACCTTGTCATGTTCTCTGCTTAAAAATCTATAAATATTCCCAGTTCACAGAACAGAATTACCAAGACATAAGAAGAGCTATTATGATCTAGCCTTTGCTGGGCTAATACCATCCTCCCACTCCTCCATACTCTTACAATGATCCAACTATGCTGAAATCACTGTAGCCTATCTTTATAGGCAGTCCCATTTAGACTTCCATTCCTTTGCACAGCCTTCGTGCTCTTCCCTTTGTTTTTCACCAGGTTAACTATAATTCACTCTTCAAGACCTGATCTATGAGTAATAATCTTTGTAAGCAATCCCTGATCCCTACTCATCAGGTTGAAGAAGTGTCCCATCCCTGTACTTCTAGTGTACTTAGAATATGTACCATAGCTACTTCACAGTTCTTGACTAACATCATTCAAAAACTATTTATTAACTACTTGGAATGTGTCACACTCTAATAACAGTACGTAAGACAGATGTGATTTCTCTGCTTATAAGGCTTATTTAGCCATGTGATTTTTTTGTACTTATCTTGCAGCACTATAATATCCATTTTCTAGCACACTACTACTAAGTAAAGTAATAACCGTTTAATAAATCAATGAAATGAATAAAAAATAATAACCTTGTTAAGAAAAACATAATTGGGGAGTTAAAGCAACTATAAAATCACATAATATACTCTTAGTAGTTCTTTATAAGTACATTGAAACCTAAAAAGTCATCTCCCAAACATTATGGTTATAGCCAGTTACTAATAACCCAACAATCTCTAAGTATTAGCTCAAGAATTTTGCTCCCATAACACATTTTCTAGTGAATTCTGGAAGCCAAGGAAATTCAGATCCAAATCATAAAATGGGAACCTTAGTATATTTAAAAACTCTCTTCCCAAAACACATCTGATTTATTTCATATTTTGAATTACCTGAGCTCTAAGTTTATTAGCTTTTTCTTCAAATATTTTTTATACCATGAAACAAGAATGCTAATATGTTCTACATATTTTACATATATTAAATCATTTCATCCTCACACTAACTTTGAGGCAAGTATTCTCATTATGCATAATTTTACAGAATAAATCAGAGGAGAAGAAAAAATGGGGTAGATGATAGAGGCTTTGTTCATCCTTCTTATGACCAAATCAAAATTGTGACTTTGGGAAGACAAAGTCATGACTTGGGGAAAACAAAGGGAAGAGCACCTAGGCTGTGCAAAGGAATGGAAGTCTAAAAGGGACTGCCTATAAAGATAGGCTACAGTGATTTCAGTATAGTTGGATCAATGTAAGGGTATGGAGGAGTGGAAGGATCAAAAGACACTTGGAGCAAACAGCAAGGAAAGTCGCCTGGGATCTAGATGAACAGAAGCACTACAACTAGGGAGAGAAATAATTAATCAACCTGCAAAAGAAGAAAGGTAGGAGCGGGTGAAGACACGAGGCTGCCTGGTCCCCAGCAGCTGAGTGGGTCAGAGGCTATGGCAGCGACAGCCAGCAGCTCCAGATGCTTCTTAAAGGGGCCATGTCCACAAGGAGACTTTCACAATGACGATCCTGCTCACTCTGAGCACCAGTGCTGGATTGGCTGCTCAGGGGGCACCAGGGACTTACAGGAGACACTGAGTTGTCAGAATGAGGGCTAGAGGCGAGGCTCTCTCCCAGACAGAAGTGCCAGCGGTATCCATTGTTCCTCTGTTGAGTCCTCCCCTCCCAGTATACAGACCCACAGCTGCCATAGCTGAGACTAGATAACAGAGGTTGCTCTACCCAGAGGATTCTCTGAAACTTCACCTCCCCCAACTCACAGCCCCACCCAAGCCACATCCAGGTATGTCCTTGGTGAGTCCTGTAACTTGCTGAGCAGTGCCAAGAGACACACTGGTGGCAGCTGGCCTCAATTTCTGGCATAGTTTCTTGAGGCTGCTATAAGCACAGCATCTGTGGATTGCTTGCTGAATCTTAACAGGTGGCTCTGGAGGGGCACAGGCTGGGGCTAAACTTGGTCTGCAGCTGAACCCCTCTTAGGACTGTGCCACTGGACGCCTACCACACAAATCCACACTAATAAGACTGAGAAACTTAAGAGTTTTGCTTAGTACATAGAAACAGACACAGAAAGGCAGCCAAAATGAGAAGACAAAGCAGCAGAAACCATATGAGAGAACAGAACAGAGATCCAGGAATAACGGAGTCAAGCAAACAGATGCAGAGTTCAAAACACTGGTTATAAAGATGCTCAATGAACTTAGGGGAAGTGTAGATGAATTCAGTGAGAACTTTAACAAAGATATAAAAAAAAAAATGGAAATGAAAATTATAAAAGGGAACCAATTAGAAATGAAGAACACATTATCTGAGATAAACAGTATATTAGAGGGAATAAACAGAGTGGATAAAGAAGAGGCTCAAACCAATACCAAGGATGGGGAAGCCAAGGACATTCAATCAGAACAGCAAGAAAAAAGAAGCCAAGACTATAATAATTTAAGGAGGCTATGGGACACTATTAAATGTAAAAACATCCATGTCGTGAGGGTTCCTGAAAGAAAACAAGACACCGAAGAAATAATGTTGGAAAACTTCCCTCACCTGGTGAAGGAAATAGACATACAATCCCAGGAAGACCAGACAGTCCCAAGAAAGAGGAACCCAAAGAGGCCCAGACCAAAACACATCATAATTAAAATGCCAAAGGTTAAATGTAAAGGGAGAATCTTAAAAGCAGCAAGAGAAAAGCAGTTAGTTATCTACAAGGGAGCACCCATAAGACTGGCAGCTGATTTCTCAAAAGAAACGATGCAGGACAGAAGGGCTTGGCACAAAATATTCGACGTGATGAAAACCCAGGATCTACAACAAAGAATATTTTGTCCAGTAGAGCTATCATTTGGAGTTGAAGGATAGAGCTTCTCAGACAAAAATAAGCTAAAGAATTTATCAACACCAGTCAGTATTACAGTAAATGTTGGGGGGACTTCTTTAAGAAGAAAGAACATGTATCAAAAACAGGACTAAAGAATGATAACTACTTTCCTATCAACAAATACCTCAACGGGAAGAGATAATTAAGTGCTCCAACCAAAAGATAGAGTGGCTGAATGGATAAGAAAACAAGACCCCTACATATGCTGCCTACAAGAGTCTCACTTCGGATTAAAAGACACACACAGACTAAAAAGGAAGGAAATGGAAAAAGATATTGCTTTGATGGACCTAAAAGGTATTACTCTGAATGAAATGAGTCAGATAGAGAAAGACAAATATCACATGATTTCATATACATGTGGAATCTAAAGAACAGAATAAACGACAACAACAAAAGTGGAAATAATCTCATAGACACAGAGAATATTTTGAGGGCTACTAGATGGGAGAGGTGTTGGAGAGACAGCAAAAAAAAAGCAAAGGGATTAAGAGGTACAAATGGATAGTTGCAGAACAGACATGGAGATACAGAGGGTAGCATGGGGAAGATGGTTAATAATGTTGTAATAGATATGTAAGGGTGAAGAGGGGTACTAGATTTAGTGCGGTGATTGCTTTGCAAGTTATGTGGATCTCTGATCACTATGCTGTACAACTGAAACTGGTATATTATTGTATGCCAACTATAATTGAAAAAAATTCCTTGACTTGTAAATGTAAATATGAGCAACTAATTGTCTATGTTTCAATAAAGCTGGAAAAAATAAATCTGTAAATCAAGAAGTATTACATGATTTTTAAGAATGATATTAAAAACCAAAATTCACTCAAGAGAGTAGAATACATAAATTAACCAATAACCTGACTATAAAGTGGAAGTCAATGACATGGAAATGAAATGAAGGGGAAGGTGATGAGGAGGGCAATGGAGTGGAGAGTAGTGAAGGAGGACTTAGGCTTTGGTGTACACTGTTCAAAATTTTATTTAAGAACTTAGTCATATCTTGCTTATGTAATCTTTAAAAAATTAAAAAGCTGTTCTATAAAGAGACAATCAGACCTCCACTAACCCCAACCCACAAAGGATGGATGAAGGGTGAGAAGGAGGAAAGGAATAAAAGAAGAAAAGGTAAGAAGTAGATGGAGCTCAGAGAAATGGAAATTTCTATCTCAGAGACCTAGATTGGAAAGTATCTTATAATTGGAAATTATAAGATAGTAGAGCAGGAGAAAAGTATTAGGGTGGAAGATAAAGATATGAATTGAAATGTCACTATCTAAGATGTAAAGATGCTACCATAAATCTTGTGACATGCTCTCCCCACGGTATCATATACACTTGTTAATTATACAAAAAAACTACCTGAATCTAAAAGCAGTCAAACTGGAGAATGAGCAAATAAATAAACCAGGAACATATCCACCAAACTTAAATTAAGAAAAGAGTCATGGTTTCTTGGTTATGAAGAGGCAGTCTGAATTGAAGAGAACAAGAATAAACGTTCTCTGTTTCCCTTTCTGGAGGAGCATAATAACCAAACAGTGGAGGGCAAGGCAGGTAGGATGTTTCTAAGACCATGAGTTCCAGGTTTCTGTACAGAATAGAGAAGTATGAGACTAAATTTTCAATGGGGTCCAAGGAGACACCAATAGTAAAGATACAGCTAAGCTTTTCCTCAAGCCTGGAGCTATAATTGCTTTACTGCAATGCAGTCTCAAGAGGCTGCTAGATCTAACAGATTTCAGCAGACTTAGAGGCAACCCTCCTCTGTTACAGTGCTAAAGGATCTTGCAGTTGGGAGTGCCTGGAAGCACTGACTCCTCTCACAGGCTTCAAGACAGAGGTAACAATCTCTTGGTTCCTTTGTTATCAGTCCACAGGACAGAAAAAATCCTGCCTTCTATGCCCATTCATGGCCAATGAACAACAGATGCCTACAATCCGAACTAAATGAGTGCTTAGGGAACCCAAAACCCCTGGGTGTGGGTGTGAAAATATACGACTCATTTAAAGGGAACTCAGCAACTGGAGTGACGACTAAGGTTAAAATAAGAATAGGTGGCTCCTATTTAAGCAGAACTAACAGACAAGATTGGGTGACAATGGACACCCAGGACACCTAGATGATGTCAGCTGTACCAGTGAAAGAGAAGAAACTCAGAGATATCAAAATTAAGGAGCTGCCCAACTGGATACCAATGTGAAATATCGCCCCCAAAGGCACTGTCGGATCATTTCAAAGAGGTTACTACCAGTATGACAACAAGTATGTCAGTGTGAAGAATGGAAGCATTCCTGGGTTTCTATGGTGCTGGCACTGACATGCTTTTCAACTACCACTTTTCTTACAAAGAACTCAAACATGAATGGCTACACAGGAACCACCAAAGAGGGCCCAGCATGAAAGGTGTACTCTGCATTCCTCACTATGACCTTCTTTGCCCTGCACCTTTCCTTGAAGAATTCAATCTTTGCTGAATCATTTTATATACTAATTGAAAGATGACTAGTACATTTAAAAAATTGAAAAATTTTTAAAAGATGAGACTGGGTGATTCAGAAGGCTGCCAGTTTGGGATTAGGACCTATAGGAGAAGAGGTTCTCAGCAGATCAAGCTCCAGTGCAAGCTGCCCTGGTGCTCAGACTCAACAGACTCAAAGGTACTATAGATATCTGTGGAAGACAGGGATGCTGTGTATATTCTCTGACAGGTACTCATAGGTGAGTTGCAGCACAGACCTCTAGGTTTTCTGAAGCAAGAACATGCCTTCTATAACACTGTATAAAAAATGTACCTTCTGGCCTGATATTAGACCTAGTACAGAATTTGACCATGGAACATCAAAGGTTTTGTGACCAGCACTACCCATCATGATCTATCAAGTCACAAGGTCACATGGAGAAGCAATCTATTGTATGATGGAAATGGTAATATTTATAATAAGGTCTAGGCAGGTCCAGAGGGCTCTAGTAAACTACAAGAGGTGGCCCAGAACCTCATGTCACCTACCCTTATCACACTGGCTTTACTTCTGCTCACACCGATGACTTAATGGTAGGTTCCTGGTGACTGATGATAAAAAAGAAAAACCTGGGGCCTGGTTAACATATACGAGTCAAAAATAAACTGCTATTGCTCTACAGTCCTACACAGATGGCTCTGAAAGACAATGATGATGTACAAATTCTCTCAGTGGGTATGATGAGGAGAGAAGTGACAAGAGAAAAAAAAAAACATGAACTCCTTGGGAGTGGTGAATGGTCTGGCTGATTGGTTAGCGGGTAGAAGAAGCAAAACTAGAAAATAAGAGATAAGGAATCTGGAGAACAGTCATATTAATGGCACAAAGTGCCAATCTTTATGTGTTTTGTTAATGCCCACTACAAACCACCAACAACAGAGACATTTAACTACATCCCAACTACAGTTGGAATGACTTATCAGTGGATGTCAGCCAGCTTCTGCACTCTGCCACTTTGACTGCTTGACCAACAGGGCCATGAATGGAGAAACCACAGTGACAGAGGGGAAGCCTTTACACAGGCCAACGGCATGGGCTTCTTATAAAGGTGACCTAATTACTGCTACTGTAGAATGCCCACTGAACATGTAGGTGCAGAACTGACACTTACTCTAAATATGGGTTTGCCTTCTCTGCCACAGTATATCCCATTGCTAGCACCACTATCCCAAGGTTTATAGAATATCTCCTGGGGAACATCAGGATTAGCTGCAACAGTGGGGACTACAGCTATCCCACTAATCCTCCTGTTTTAGAGATTTATTTTAGCAATTATAACTAGCCACCACTCTGAATGGTAAGTGACAGAATAGATTTAAGGGAACATGAGGTAATCTAAGTAATAAAAGGTGTGATACACTTGTGGTACTCTGCAACATATCCTCTCATTATAGCTACCTTTTCTCATTACAGCCAAGGCAGACAGTTCTATGCACTGTCCAACAGCATCTGACAACCACTATGAACCAAAGCTGCTCTGTACTACTCCTCAGGGTTTTCTCTAAACCTAAAGAAAACTGCTCAGCATGAGGACAACCACAAAAATGTGAGAGTTAAAAGCTCTGGGAGCAACCTTCAATTAACGAAAGGAAAATGTCCCAAGCTCCCTGTCCTTTGGTGGGACAATAGTGAGGTGCATTCAGAGGGCCCCAGGGTAATTGAACCCCAGTTCCCCATAGTAATAACTAGCTCATTAACACCATATGTAAATTTACTCTCCTCTGTCAACTGTCTCATTTTTGCTTCTTTGGATCACCTTCCAAATGAACTACGCAGTCATAAGTCCTTTTCTCAGGCTCCACTTTCAAAGGAACTCAAACTCAGAAGTGGAGCAGACAAGACTCAAAATGAAGTAACTTGGCTCCACTGTCCATGCATTTAACAAGAGTATGTTGCCTCTTTAAAGTAGTAGAATGTGGTGCTGTATATCAGAGGCCGCTGACTCCTAGGCCACACAGCAAGAGGTAAAAAGCAGGCAAGCAAGTGAAACATCATCTGTATTTGCAGCCGATCCCAGCACTAACATCGCAGTCTCAGCTTCACTTCAGGTCCTCAGGCGTGAACTGCAAAGATGAAGGATCTAGGTTGCATGCTCCTTATTAGACTCTAACGCCTGAGGATCTGATGTGGAGCCAAGGCAGTGATGCTAGTGCACTGGGGAGCGGCTGCAAATACAGATTAACATTAGCAGAGGTCTGACTAAACAAAGACCATAATAAATCAACTGCTAGCAGACTCATATCAAAACTCTATGAGTGAGAGGCAAAAGACAATTAAGCTGCATCTGGTGGCAGGCTTTAGCAGCAACTGAGTTCATGTACTTCAATTGTACAGCTGCATTTGGTGGCATCTGATTCTGCATTATGGTGAGCTGTACAATTATTTCATTATATATTACAATGTAATGATAACAGAAATAAAATGCACAATAAATGTAATGCGTTTAAATCATCCCAACTCCATCCCTCAACACACACACATACACCGTCCATGGAAAAATTGTCTTCAACAAAACCAATCCCTGGTGCCAAAAAGGATGGGGACTGCTGCTGTATACTATGGGATACTAAATGTAAGTAAGAAGCAATGAACAAGTGTACACACAGCAACATGGAGAGATTTTTAACTTTGCAGTATTAAAGAAAACAGTGAAAAAAAGGGCAGATTATTTGTAGCGAAAACCTAATTAAATCAATCACATGCACACACGCACGCACACACGCACGCACGCACGCACACACACTATGTTCTATAAGGATACATTCATTCAAAGACATATAGCAAACAAATTAGATTGGTTTCCTATGGCAGGAAGAGATGAAAATGGGAGCTGATATCAAGAATAAAGGAGATAAATCAATGAGGGGCCTTATAATGAACGAAGATAGTAATTTTACTGCTATGAACTCTAAAAGCCTGATTAACTCAAGTTTCTGAACCACAGTTCAAAACAGAGAGAGAAAACAAAGGGAGCATACTGCTACTACCTTAAATGGAAAAGTCAGTATTACTTGTCATAAATAGGTTATAAAAATAAATATATAACTATAAAAAAAAAATTAAATTTGTCAGTATACTACCTTTTTCTGAATACCCCAGTAGTACACTCTCCATACTTTAGGAAACATTGTTGTGACTATTCTGAGATAAGAATGATACAGGGGATCTTTACATACACACACACACACACACACAAAAATATAAATATTAATTTATATTAATTTGAGAGCTTAACTGGATTTATGTTAGAGATGAAATAACTTGATAAAAGCCTTTTTCTTAACATGAAAGCTTTCCTTCCTCAATAATGTAATGTTTTCCAGTTTTACATAATGTATAATTAGGACACAGTTACTACTTTATTTTCAATATACAGTGGTGGACTGTTTCTACTATTTCTAAATATTGCACAGCCCTAAATTAGTCATGAATTAAGAGTTGAAAAGAACTTTAATAAAAGTATCAAAACTAGCTAGTTTTATATAATGAGGTAACTTATTATAACCTCACTATAAGGTATTTCTCCAAGGACATTACTATATTAACGTTTATTTGTTAATGTGGAACGATCAAATTCTGCTTAATGGATTTCTTCGCAGGTCCCTATTCATTCAGTCATAATTCTATTAAAATAAGATACCAATCTTCATTAAGAGGTTGAAAAAGTATTTCTACAACTTTACCTGTAGAAATACTTTTAAACGTTCTTAAATTTTACTAAGTCTTACACGGCATTTAAAACTATAGCAAAAGAGCTAAATATGAACAGAAGAGTATTTACTTCTTTAAAAAGTACTCTTCTAAAAGAGGCAATACTTTGATTTTTTCATAGTATCTCCATTTCAATATGCTAAGGCTTGAAAAATAATGTACAAAACTATTTGTTGTATATAAACTAATGAAGAGACAACAACACAGTATAACAACAATTTTAATATTTCTTTAAATTTAGAAAACTCAGATCCAACTGGATTTGAAGAATTATTTGTTTGCTATTAATGATGTCAACATTATCCCTACTATTCAGATTAAAAATGTAGATATATTCATCTCTATCCAAATTCTAGTCATAAATTCTATTCAGATTAAAAATGTAGATATAATCATCTCTATCCAAATTCTAGTCATAAATTCCTTCTATCCAAATTCTATTGAGATTAAAAATGTAGATAGAATCATCTCTATCCAAATTCTAGTCATAAATTCCTTCTTCCTTCATAATACCTATTCCATTTAGTCTTTCTTTTCTATTTCCACTATTACCACTCTGATTAAATTCTGATTACCTCATGCCTAACTAATGTTATGATTTTCTAAGCTTCCTGATTCCTCACTCCATTTCTCTAATGATATATTTTTATACATGGCTACTAGTGTAACTTCCCTAAAATATAATTTTCTTTTTGCCACACATCCTACCCTCACCAAGACCTCTACAATACTCCTATGGAAATACACATTTTCTATTAATCAGCTTTTCTAGAACTATTTTTTAATTCTTTTTACCTATCCAAATTCTACTTACTTTTCAAGACCAGCTCAAATAACCCCTTTATTTGTACTTATCAGAGGTAACCCTGACTAGAAGTAATAATTTACTTCTTTGGCATTCATCACTTTCACCTAGCAATGGTTGGCTATCATTACTCATATTACATATATACCTTACCGATGAGACTATAAACAGAGCATTCTTCCTTTGTGACTTGCTGTTACATAGTTTAACAGAGACTAATAAAAGTAATATCCTGTAGAACAAAAAAATAAGTGCTCTGCGACCTTCAACTAGGATAGAACTCTTAAGAGTCAAAGAAACAGAGATCAGAAAGGACCTTAGGGATTAACTGGCCCTGGATAGATTTTTAAAAATTGACAGGCCTTCCACAAAAGAGAAAAAGAGAAAAAAGCATGCCAGGAGGAAAGAATAACATGAATAGAGAGGAGAGAAAATATAGGGTAATTTCAAGTCTTTAAATAACCAATGCTTAAAGGTTTTCATAGGTATGTTGATCCCTATCTTAATCAAGAGCCTCGTTATTTTTTGCTTGAAACAATTAAGAATATCCTAATTGTCTCTCTGCTGCTGGTGTCTCCTCTTTTCCAAACTATCATTCATATCACCACTAGATTAATTTTAACAAAATACAATTATGATAAAAAAATGCCTGTTAAAATTTTTCAAAGATGGCCAATTACTCAAAAAAAAAAAAAAAAAAATCTGAACTTCTAACCAGGACATTCAAAGTTCTTCATATCAAGATCTCTTTCAGCTTTGTCCCTCGATCCCTCTCCTACATAATGAATTCAACCCATACAAAATGATTTCTTCTGTCTTTTGTACATTCTACAACATTTCGAGCTTCCTCTACTTATGCCGGGCTCTGTGCATGAAATTCTCTTGCCTCCCAAATTCCACTCAGCAATCTTCTACTCATCTTCTAAGACTACTCAAATGTCATTTTCTATAAGAAGCCTCTCTGATAATTCTCTCCTCTAACAATGTTGGTGGAGCCTTTCTAGGTGATGCCGATACATTTTTTTCAATTTTATATAGCATTTTCCAGATTGCACTTGAATTAACTGTTTGCATACTCATCTCTACATAGTCTTTGGGACCAAAGCAAGAAATGTTTTGTGTTCTCAGTGCCTAACACAGTGCCTGGGATATAGCAAGTATGTTTAGTAAGTGATTAAAGGGAGGAAGAAATGGATGGATGCAGGCAAAGGTGTCACTCAGTGTTACCCCATTGATAGGCTTTACTAGAGGAGTTTGTCCTTACTCTGGCAGGCTAACAAAGAGTCACTGACAGTACATGCAGAGGGAAACAGAGTGAGGAGAGGGACAAAGTTAGGAGAGTCCTGAAACATTTCAGGTGAAATGTAATATAAGGACCTGAACGTGGATGGCAATGGGGGGATTAGAAAAGAGATGATAAAAACATTCATGATACATTATAGAGGTAAAATAGATAGGACTTGATCTCTTAACTAAGAAAGAGTAGGAAGGAAAAGATTCTACACTGAGACATTGAGTGCTGTTAACAAAGAGGTCCAGTAACAAAAGTAGGAACACTGGATATGAACCAAGCAGTTGAAAATATGGGTCTGAAGCTCAGAGAAAGTGTCACAAATGAGATATAAAATTGAAAAAATCATTTTAGAGGTAACTGTTGAAATTATGAAATTAGGAAAGCCAAAGGAAAAAAGCAGAAGAATTTCAAAGATAAAACCTTGGGGAACGTCATTATTTAAGAGTAGGAAGAGAAAGAAAAGAAATTATGAATGAATAATTAAAGAAGTAGAATTAGGAGAGCACAGGGTCACAGACACTAAAAGAATTTCAAGAAAAGAAAAATGGCAACTACTACAGTGATCAAAGAGTATGA
Source organism: Pteropus alecto (assembly GCF_000325575.1). Lineage (NCBI taxonomy): Eukaryota > Metazoa > Chordata > Mammalia > Chiroptera > Pteropodidae > Pteropus > Pteropus alecto. Next base: position 550,635 of record NW_006438113.1, read on the forward strand.
AACCTAATAAAGACAATTAGAAAGTCATGAGTATTTTTCAAAAGAGCAAATACAGCAGTTTGGCAGGGGAAGAAAAAAGATGCTATAAGGAAGTAGAAACAGTGAGCAAAGGCTACTATTTCATGAGGAAAAAGTATAAACTACTTCATAAAACGGTATGTCCTATTTTTTAAAAATATAGATCCCTCAAGAATTCAAACCTTTTACCTGTAATTTGAGTCTCTAAATGGACCCGAAAATAATAAAAGTGATTTCTCTGTACATATTGTTTTAAAATGGCTTTTTCTCTCCTATCCCAAGTCTTATTGCTTTATTTAAAGAAGTGCCTACTTCTTTAAATAAATTCTTTCTCCAAAGATCTGTTACCAAATAAGGTAACAGTTTTATTCTAAATTCTAAAATGCGAGAATGGTTCAAAATAATGTAAACATTCAGTTTAATATAATCTTAAATTCTAAACTCTGCTTAGTCATCTTTAGAGGGAAGAAATAAATATATACATTATTTAATGCTCATTTTCTACAATTAGAGTATAGAAAGTGTTATTAGTAATAAATGAATACTTTTTACCCCTGAAGAGATTCGACATTATTAGGAGAGAAGAATATATTAGAACTACCTAAGATTCATAAGGAAAGTGATTAAAGAAACTAAAACTAAAGTTGTAACCATGATTTAGAAGAATTATTTTCAGTTGTTAAGAAGTGAAAATTTTCATATTATTCTAATTATGATTCTAATTATTTTCTTAGGTCTTTTCCTTACCTCAGAGATGTGGCTAGATAAAACTGGACTTCCAATTTTCTCCAAACAGCTTTGACCTATGCTTCCATCTCATGAATTCCAAGACAGTATTAAACTGATGCATATTTTCATAAATCTGTTAAGAAAAAAAAAATATTTCAGAATGAAAGAACACTTATTTGTCAGAATAATGCATGTAGAAGTAATACGAAAAATTTATCATGTGTAAAACTATACATTTTCAATGTAAAGTCAGTGAAAAGTTCTACAATATTTTAGAAACCTATCAGTTTACCATTTTCCCAACCTCTGCCCAAAGAAGTTCCCCACTTTGAGTATTTTCAACTTTACAAAGGTAATACTTGTGTGGAAAAAATTACTAACATGTAAAATTTCTGCATTAGCTCAGGCTATTGAAAAAGAATCACATCTCAAATTGAAAAGAACAGGAACAACTAGAAGCAGCACTAAAATCTACAATTCTACTACATTCAGATTCCTACTTAGGCAAAAATGTATTTGAACACCAAGCTAGTATCCCTATTTTCACTTTTTATCACAAAGTCTCAATAAGCAGTTTTAATTTCAGCAAACTTCTACCTCGAATATTAGAATTGTGAAGGTCAAGAATTGCACTGCTTGGTTTAAGTTCATGGTATAGGTTTCAACTATGGCACTAATGCCATTAGTACCCAACTATACTAAGAGATACTGTTCCTAAATCTAAAAGCTGGAAACCATTACAATTTTTAATTTAGTTAAAGACAGGTTTGCTGTTTACTTAGATATCTTAAAAATAATTTCTTCATCTGTGTCTTTTAACTAAAACTTCAAATAGCAATGTATTCTCTTATTTAAAAAGGAAAAAGTTTAAGCTGTATGAACATTACCTATGTCCCATTGGAAGGTCAAAGTGCCTTTGTCTTTAAGTCCATTTATGAAGTATCATGTGTGTTACACTAAGGTTTAATAGTCTTGGCAATAATGACTAAACTGGGGCAACCTGAAAGGGTCTAACATATCAGATAGCAGCCTTTCTTAAAGTCAAGAATCCCCACTCAGCAGACAGGCTGCCATCAGACCATGCTAAATCTCTCATGGTCCAACTAAAGACAGGCTGATCTCGAAAGCAATTAGTAACACTCTGTCTGCATTTAGGAGCCTTTAACAGTCTTCTCAATGTACTAGTTACCTACAACTTAACCTAATCCTTAACATTTTTCAGGATACTCATATGACTATAAAACTCAGACCATCATTCAGAAAAAATGAGAGAGATCAGGGATGGAGACTTGGTGTTTAGCTCCCCCCCCCCCCACCTGAGAAGTACACAGTCTTAAAAGGTTTGCTTATAGTAGTCAAAAAATAAATACATTGTTTCCATTTGAGAAATGACATACAGATTTTCTTCTAAAGCCATTCTTTGCCAACAATTCTATTCTTCCCTAAGGGTATGTGTGGAAGAAGGGTAGGGAAACAATCTGATTAACGTCTCCTTATTAAGGTTAAAATAGTCCATCAAAGTGACTATGTTTAAAAACATATGGCCTGAAAAGTATCTTAACATAATAAAGGCCATCTATGACAAACCCTTAGCCAACATTAGACTTAATGGTGAAAAACGAAAAAATTTTCAAGATCAAGAACAAGACGAGGCTGTCCACTATTGCCACTCTTATTCAAAATAACATTGGAGGTCCTAGCAAGGGCAACCAGACAACAGAAAGATAAAAAAGGCAACCAAAAAGGAAACGAATAAGTCAAACTGTCAGTATTTGCAGATGACATAATTCTCTATATAGAAAGCCCTAAAGACTCCACAAGAACACTACTAGAAACAATAAGCAAATACAGTAAAGTCTCTGGATACAAAATCAATGTTCAAAAATCCATAGCATTCCTATACTCTAACAATGAAGTGTCAGAAAAAATGGAAAAAATAATTCCTTTTGCAATTGCAACAAAAAAAAATAAAATACCTAGGAATAACTCTAATGAAACATGTTTTGAAAGACCCATATGATGAAAACTACAAGACCCTATTAAAAGAAATCGAAGAAAATACAAAGAAATGGAAAGATATTCCGTGTTCCTCGACTGGAAGAATCAACATAGTTAAGATGACCATATTACCTAAAACATTATACAGATTTAATGCAACCTCCATCAAAATCCAATCGGCATTTTTTAAAGAAATAGAACAAAAAATCATCAGATTTGTATGGAAGCACAAAAGACCCCGAATTGCAAAAGCCATCCTGAGAAAAAAGAATGAGGCTGGAGGCATCACTCTACCCGACTTCAAATTAGACTACAAAGCAACAGTAATCAAAACAGCATGGTATTGGCAGCAAAACAGACACATGGACCAGTGGAACAGAATCGAGAGTCCAGAAGTAAACCCATATTTATAT
>NW_006438113.1:554567-579841 GCF_000325575.1 Pteropus alecto
ACACCAATGTTCATAGCAGCATTATTCACGGTGGCCAGGACATGGAAGCAACCGAAGTGCCCTACGATAGATGACTGGCTAAAGAAGCTGTGGTATATACATACAATGGAATATTACTCAGCCATAAGAAAAGATGAAATATTGCCATTTGTGACAACATCGATGGAACTTGAGATGATCATGCTAAGCAAAATAAACCAGACAAAAAGTTAAAAATCACATGATATCACTTATATGTGGGATATAAACCTAAAAGCAACAAATGCACAGGACAAACAGAGACTCATGGACATGCACTATAGACTAGTGGTTACCAAAGGACTATAGAGTAGTGGTTACTAGTGGGTGGGTGAGGGAGAGAAGCAGATGGAGTGGTGAACACACAATAGAATATACAGATGTCAAATGATAATGTACACCTGAAAATTATATGACTGTATTAACCAGTGGTACCCCAATAAACAATTTAAATGTGTGTGTGTGTACACACACACACACACACACACACACACACACACACACACACACACACACACATATATACATACAGCCTAATTCTAATTCTACCAGATATTTCCAATGGATCAAATAAATAAAATTAACATGCAAACCACTTACCTTACCAACCATTGTTTATTATAACACTATTTATTACTGTTTCCTTAGTGTGAAAAAAACAAGTTTCAAACTTTAAGAAAAATGTTCAAATATACAGCCTTCAAAGTCGAAGGCCCTGAATCATCTACCCTTCCTCCATTCTTTCATGTATACAAATACATGACAAAACATAAAGTTCAGAAAACCTTTCTAAAGACTGAATTTAAGACCAGTTAAGGAAAATCAAGTGAGGTTTGACTTCATTACTAAGAGGTAATAAAAGACCAAAAAAAGGACAGATGTGCTTCACAGTGAAGTACAGGTCTGCAAAGCAATTCTTATATACTAAAAATTGTTAATAAAGCTTTCCTTAACTTTGTAATATAGTGTTATGGTCCTATAAAGTCCTATAAGTATGATCAAAATACGTACTTGCATAGAAACAGGATTTACATAGGCAAATGTTCCCAACAACTTTAATTACTTAACTTATAAGGTAGTTTACCACAAGCTTTTAGCACTTCGAACTTGTATTTAACAACCACAATGGATCTAAACACTAAACAAATAATAAAATGTTTACCAAAGATTTTATGTCTTAAATTTAAGCCTGTAAGTTCTAAACACATTAAGGGAAAGATAATTGTTTTAAAAACACATCAGAGCTTTTTAATAACTCAATTAATGAAAACCAAACCTTTCTAGACATATTCTAATATTTTATAATTCAGAGCTAACATTAGCATTTCCTCAGTATCCACAAATGTGAAAAGTTCATTTTAACCCCACATTGCCTTTACAAAACATCATCTTTTGCCATCAAAATGTACATACTCTTTTTGGTTTTCAAAGTTATCAAAGTGGTTAAATCTTAAACCACTGAGGTAGAGGGAGCGGGGAGGTTGATGGGGTAAGGGTAAGGGGTTGAATATGTGATGACAGAAAGAAATCTAACTGTGGGCAGTGAACACACAATGTAATATATATACATATTACAATGTGTATATATATATAACAATGTATATATACATATATTATAATGTGTGTGTGTGTGTGTGTGTGTGTGTATGCGCCTGACTGTTGAATTGTATACCTGAAACTTAGTGGATTTCATTAACTAATGTCACCATAATAAAAATAAATAAATTAAAGTAAAAACAAAACAAAAAAAACACTGAGGTACTCTAAAGATCAATAACAGGGGTGCTTTAAAGAACTCTTCAGTGACAAATATCAATTGTGGATAGTACAGCTATCTTTGGCTCTGAGGTGTTAGAAAATAACCCATTAACTTCTATATTATAAAATTTAATTTATAGAAGAGCATAAATATGCTTTTGATAAATATACTAACACAAAACTTAAAATTACTTTTGAGTTTGTAACAAATGTCAAAAGTAGATTTCTTAGTATTCACAAAATCAGCAATACTGACTATATTTTTTCCTTCCACCAATTCAAATTTCCTCTTCATTTTTCCTTAGCCCCCAAAAAGCACCCACACATACTGTACAAATATTGCTATAAACACTACAGCTGCATTCATGTGGCCATTTAAAAAAAATCAGAACCAAATTATAAAATGTTTCACAAAACATTTCAGTTGGGCTCTTAAACTAAAGGTATTATTATTAAAACCTTTGGCATATTAACTGGAAAATTCAAACATTATGCTTCAGAAAAAAATACAGTTTTGGATGTAAGTAACTCAAATGAACAGTATAACATGCACTGCTATAATAAAGCATGTAACCACATAACACAGAAAGGGAGGGTCGACTTATGAATGGGTTGTGTTCTAAATGTTGAAAAAGTTCATTTATAAATTGAATATAAGCTGGATTTTGAAATTCAAGATGCCTTTCTCATAAAACCAAAGATATAAATGTTATTTAACCCATAATACAAATGACCTCTAGTACACAATTCTATCACAGCATTCTTCTGCTTAAGAATACTTCCACACCAAACTGTAAGTTTCTTGTAAGCTGCTATATCCTAGATTCTAATAGTAGATGACAAAGAGTAGGATTTTAACAAGTATTAGCTGATCTGAAGTACTGAATAGCAACTAGTCTTCTAGAAAACCTTACCTATCTGAACTAAAGCAGAAAACCAAAAGGTAAGGGAAAAAGTTTCTTCCAAGAGAGATATGAAGGGGGAAAAAAAAAAAAAGCTTAACACCAGGGTTAGAATGCTCTGGTCTAAGTCAATTGTGGTCATTTCCATTCCCCTTGCCAATGAGCGGTTTAGCAATAAGCATCTGATGTAATTCTGGCCAATAAGACAAGAGACTTAAGTTTGCTAGGGAACTTCTGGGAAAGGATTTCCTAGCTGATGAAAAAAGACACCCAAATGAAAATATCCATTTTCCCTAGGCAACTCTGGGTTTGAATTTGTCAAGCAGAACTATGGCAGCCGTCTTAGGAGCAAGAAGGAGACAGCCTAAGAAGACAACTTAACAGATTAAGAATGGCAGCATTAAAAGATGTAAAGAACCTGGATCTTTGGTGATGTTCTTACGATTGAATGAATTAATCTTAAACCATCTTGGATCTTTTTATTATATTAAACATCTTACTAAGCAATTTTCAATCACCAAAAGTAACCCACTCGAAACATCAATTTAAGAATAGATACACCACTAAAATTAATATGGAACCATAAAAGATCCCAAACAGTCACAGCAATCTTGAGAAAGTACAAAGTTAGAGGTATCACACTACCTGATGTTGAACTAGACTAGAAGGCTACAGTAATCAAAACGGCATGGCACTAGCATAAAAACAGATACATTAATCAATGGAACAGAAGAGAAAGCCCAAAAATCCACATCTATATGCTCATTTAATATATGACAAAGGTAGCAAGAATATACAATGGGGTAAGATAGTTTCTTCAATAAATGGTGCTGGTAAAATTGGACAGGTATATGCAAAAAAAAAGAAAAGAAACTGGACCACCTTCTTACACCATATACAGAATAAACTTAAAATGGATTAAAGACTTAAATGTAAAATCCAAAACTATAAAATTTCTAGAAGAAAACACAGGCAGTAAACTCTCTGATACTGCTATTAGTAATTTCTTTTTGGATATATCTCCTTGGCCAAAGAAAACAAAAGAAAAAATAAACAAATGGGACCACATCAAACTAAAAAGTTTTTGCACAGTAAAAGAAACCATTAAGAAAACAAAAAGACAACCTACTAAATGGGAGAATATATATGCTTATGATAGATGTGGTAAGGGGTTAATATCCAAAATATATAAAGAACTCATATACCTCAACAGCAACAACAAAAAAACAATCCAATTAAAAAATGGATAGAAGACCTGAATAGATAGATATTTCTCCAAAGAGGAAATACAGATAACCAATAGGAGTGAAAAGATGTTCAAGGTCACACTAATCATTATAGAAATGCAAATTAAAACCACAATGAGATATCACCTCACACCTGTCAGAATGGCTATCATCAATAAATCAAAGAACAAACAAGTGTTGGTAAGGATGTGGAAAAAAGAGAACCCTCATGCACTGTTGGTGGGATTGCAGTCACTATGGAAAACAGTCTGGAGTGTCCTCAAAAAATTTAAAATGGATTTATTTTTGACCCAGCAAATGTGCTTCTGGGTATTTATCCAAAGAAAACCAAAACAATAATTTCTAAAGATGTATGCATCCCTATGTTCACAGCAGCACTATTTACAATAGCCAAGATACGGAAGAAACCTAAATGCCCATCAACAGACAACTGGATAAAGAAGTTATGGTTCATATATACAATGGAATATTACTCAGCCATAAAAAAGAATCCTATCATTTGCAATGACATAAATGGACCTAGAGGTTATAATGCTGACAGAAATAAAACAGACAGAAAAAGATAAATACCCTATGATTTCACTTACGTGTGGATCTAAGGAAAAGAAGAACAAATTAATCAAAACAGGCTCACAAATATAGAGGACAATCTGGTGAGGGCTGGAGGGGAGGGGGCTTGGGAGGCTGGGATAAAGGGGTGAAGGGTTAAAGGAGTACAAATTAGTAGTTAATATATGGTCACGGGGATGGGGAGCACAACATAGGGAATGTAGTCAGCAGTAATGTAATAGCTATGTGTAGAGCCAGAGGGGTGACAGAATAATCGGGGAGATCTTTTCATAAACTATATAAATGTCTAACCAATGTACTGTATACTTGAAACAAATAAAACAAAATGCTAAAAAAATCATCAAAGAAATCACAGAAGTTCTTTGAAAATCTAAGAAACTGTTCTAGTCCTTGAGAATCTAGAGATGTATAAAAGATCTAATTATTTTAAAGGTAGTAAAGAAATTTTATAAGAATCCACAGATAAGAAAGCAAAGAAGAGTACTGGCACATATTTTTGTTCTTCTCAAAACAAACTTCTATACCACTATCTTGAAGAAATTTAAAAATAATAAAAACTAATATTTATTGAGTACTTACAAAAAAAAACAGATACACCATTTATTTCCATGAATTCAACTGCTAAGTGTATGACAGCTCCCCTAAATTTATACCTCAATATAGATCCTTGTTTTGAACTAGATACATGTTTCCAAACTACCAAACAGCTATATTAAATATTTTTTTCCAGTGGTACATCAAGAGAATAGGATTTATATGAAAGCCATCTTCTACCCCAGCACAAAAATTATTTATACACCTGTATTCAGTTTTCTGGCTAATGGCGGCACCATCTACTCAATTGTCAAAGTTGGAAATCTAGGATCACTAGCCCTACCTCTCTCTGCTTCACCTATTATATTTAGGCAGTTACTAAATGCTGCCTATTCTATCTCTGATATATCTTTAAAATATGTCCCCTTCATCTCTACACACATCTAGTGGAGGGCTCTCATCTTCATTTAGCCTGCCTTCACTCTTACCTCTTTCACTGTAACTGTGTTTTTAAAATACAACTGTGCCTCATGAAAAAAATTATAAATATAATAAATCATTAGGAAAATACAAGTTAAAACCATAATGAGATACCACTACATACCCGCTGGAATGGCCAAATCAAAAAGACAGACAATACCAAGTGGCAGTAAGGACATGGAAAAACTAGAACTCTCACACACTGCTGTAAAATAATGCAGTCACTTTGGAGAACAGTTTGTCAATTTATTAGAAAGTTAAATATAAGCATAAACTCACCATATGAACCAAAATTCCCTCTATAGGAACCTATCCTAGAGAAATGAAAATATATGTCTATACAAAGACTTCTTTACAAATGTTCTCAGCATTATTCATAATGGCCCAAAACTGGAAACAATCCAAAATAAAGTGAGGCATAATCATACAATGGAATACTATCAGGTAGTGAAAAGGAACAAAATACTCATGTTAACACATAAAGGTACTTCAAAAACATGCTAAGTAAAAGAAGCTAGATGCACAATACCACATATTATACGATTCCATGTACAATAGGTGCTCTAATAATGTCATTTTGTTATAATGTTGATGAGATAACATAGGAACTTAACTCTTGTTTATATCAATTAGCCTATGATAAAATTGGTTTCATTACACATAGTTTCACTTGAAGTCACAGAACCTATAATGACATTAATGAGGACTTAATATATATGAAATGTTCATTAAGGGTAAATTTACAGAGACAGAAAGCAGTGGTTGCCTAGAGTAAGGGGTGGAAGTGGAAAATTTTGGATGGTGATGGGAACGGTCTAGAATACTCATAGAACAACTCCAAGAATTTACTAAAAATTAAAAAAGTACAAGTTAAAAATTTACAATGATTTCCAATTATGTACAAACTGAAGTCTAAATTCTTTAGGGCATTCGCAGATTAATCTGCTTTCAATCTATTTACTTTACTTTATTTTCTGCAATAATCACTGCCAAAAAGCTTCCTCCTGGTCATATTAAACTATTTGCTATTTCCTAAGTATACCGGGCTATTTAATGATTCTACCTTTCTTCAAACTTGCTAACCTAATTCAAAAGTCAAAATGTTCTTATCTGTATCTTTTGCCAAGTGAATTTCCATTTGTCCTCACAAAGATCCATCTCAAATATGTCAGTTTTTGTTGAATTCTCCCCACTACCTATATATGACTACTTATTCCACAGGAATTTAGTAATTACACATTGTAGTGCTTATCATACTGAATTATGATGATCTATTTATAGATATATCATCTTTGCTAAGATAAAAGTACAGCAATAGCATTTTACTAATGCTTGTGTCCCCTGTGTTTAAAGCACAGTCCAGTGACCAGTGGATAGAAGATAATTTGTATTTTTTTTTAATAAGTGATTCATGAAGAATGACTGATGAGGAAAATCCAAAAGCAGCTAAAATGAGCTCTGCATCACAGACAGTTGTGTATAGGATGGTTATTGCCAATGTTATCTAAGAAAGAAAAAGAGGGAGTCACAAATGTCACCTAAATGTTTATCAGTGTGGGATCGGTTAACAGTCACACTGAACAGTCATTAAAAAGCAAGAGATACATTTTATTAATTTGCACTGACATGGAAAGATACCTCAAATACTCTTAAGTTAAAAAAAATATAAATCATTCCTCCATTATTAAAAAGAAAAACTATATACATATAGGAACATGTGTGTATGTAACACTTGAGGAAGGTGAAGGGATGCAAGGGTATACACCATTTGCTCTGAATGTAGGCAAAAGAGTGAAAACAACCTAAATGTGGATATACCGCTATTCTTCAGTTGATGGAATATTAGCCATAAAAAGAACCAATTCTGATGCAACATAGATGAACCTTGAAAATATTAAACTCAGTGAAAGATGCCAGACACAGAAGACCACATATTATATGATCCCATTTACATGAATTACCCAGAATATGTAATTCTATAGACAGAAAATAGATTAATGGTTATCTGGGACTGGGGGAGGAGGGTGGGAATAGAAAAAGACACCCAAAGGATGATCCATGAAAGGAACAAAATGGATAAATTAGACTTCCATCAAAATTAAAAATGTATGCTCTGCTAAAATTTTCCACTTCCACCCCTTAAGACCCTGTTAAGAAGATGAAAAAACAAGGTACAGACTGGGAAAATCTATTTGCAAACAATATATATGACAAAAGACTCATCTAGAAAATATGAAGAAATCTCAGAACTCAAATTAAAAAAAAAAGTCACCCAGAAAATGGGCAAAGAATGTGAAGTACTTGTGTGCTGAAGAAGATAACTGTATGGCAAATAAAAACAAGGAAAAAATATGGTCAACAACACTAGCCAACAGAGAAATGCAAATTAAGACTGTGCTGAGATATCACTATATACCTACTGAACAGTTAAAATACAAAAGTAACAATACCTCGTTCTGGCAAGAATGAAGATAATGGATCTCTCACACATTGCTGGTGAGAATATAAAATGGCATAGCTACTTTGGAAAATGGTTTGAAAGTTTCTTTAAAAACTAAATATACACTTATATGTTGCCAATTGCATTCCTGGTAACAAAGAAGGGGTTCCAAAGAAATAAATGAACATTAATAATCACAGGAGCTTAATTTTTAATATCCTCAAACTGGAAAAAACAAAATGTCCTTCAAAAGATGACTGATTAAACAAACTACAGTACATCCATACCATGGAATCCTACTTAGCAATAAAAAGGAATGAACTGATTCACACGACTTGAGATGGATCGCAAGGATTAGGCAGAGTGAAAAAAAGATTCATACTATATAAATCCATTTATGAAACATTCTCTAAATGACAAAATCAAAGAGCTGGAAGAGATATTAATGGTTGCCAAAGGACCTGGCAGGTGTGTGGGTAGCACAAGGGAGACCTTTGTGGCGATGGAATCTGTTTCTTAATACTGTGGTGGTTACACACACCTACATGTATGCTTAAATGGCACACAATTATACACACAAAATTATCGATGTCAATTTCTGGTCTGATAATGTACTACATGTATAAGGTAACCATGGGGGGAAGGTGAAAAGTACAATGGACCTTTACTTACTATTTTTGCAATTTCCAATGACTCTAATTACTCCAAAATTAAAAAAATTTTAAACTCTACTTTCTAAAACATTTTTTATCTTTCTTTAAATTAGATTTTGAATAGAAAAATAACTGTTCAAAGACTATTCAAAATACATTTTTTTTTCAAATCAGCTAACAAACTTTAATTCTGCAGTGTTTTCTAGTATCCTGTGGGAATGAAAACTGCTCATAACAGAGGTCTAAAGAAACTGGCAGTTCCTAGACCAAATTCTAGGTCTTCAGCAGATTCTTTCTGGATCTCTCATCCTCTGACTATGGGAAGCAGCAGCTACTCCTAGATGAGCATCCATCTGTTCCAAGGATAGCAAATGAAGGAGGTTTGAGGCAGCCACCTGCAGCAAAATGACCTCCCAAATTATCATCTACTTGCATGTTCTTTTTCAACTTAGCCTTTCTGACAATGAAGCATGAAAACCACTTCTATATTTTCATTTTAATTTTTCTACAATATATTAATAGTATAATAAATATAATAATATTCACATTATAAGACATTTAAATTACTTGATACATCTCCTTTCCCCTTCCAAATAAATTAATCCAGTTAGTAGAGAAATATATATCACCCATTTTTTTCCTGTAGAATTCTGAGAAATAACAAAGGTTATTTAGTATAAACATTATGAACGAAAATTACAGATTTATGCTATGATATAGTGAAATCATGAGGGACTACTAATATGTAGAGCTGTCTGCTCCAGTTCTAAATGGTTCTAGAAGAGTGTTTACTTATTTACTTGCTTGTATGCTTATTTGTTTTAGCTTGCATTCCTGTTTTCTTCCCCTTGCTAAAAGCTACCTAGAATGCATGTTTGCTGATATAATAACAGCACCCTCTTCCTACTTTTCATTTATATCATCAGTGAGAACCAGAAAACTAGCTTAATGTAGTTCTGTGGTTCAAGGTCTATTTACAAAGAAAGAAAAAGAGTTGCATGTGACAGCCTGAGACTAAGGGTATAAAAACTGAACATATCTTCCATCACGATCAAGTAATTTTTATGCTGTGATATGACAGTAATTTTTAAAAGACCACTTCAAGGAGAAGGGACAGATAAGACACCTGAATGAGTCAATTCAGGAAAAAAAAAATGGGTGGAGGTAAAAACTGCAAACACATCTCAAATGCCTACTCTGCATTTCTAGTGAGATGCCAAAACTCAAAATATATCAAACAGAACTCACCTTGTTTTTCCATCCTCTCACAAGCCTGTTCTCCCTGAATTCCTTATTTGGCTTAAAGCACAACTGTTTGTCAGAAATTTTTTTGCCACTGCTTCGTAAAGCTGACAGTGTACATATCCAAAAAAGCCCAAAATTCTAGCTCTAGGTATATAAGCTGGGAAACCTTTTACATATATCTACCAGAAAGCATGTACAAGAAAATACTTACAGCATCATTTTTACAATAGTAAAAACTAGAGGAAACCCAAGTGTCCAACAACAGTAAAGTGGATAAACTGTAGTATATTCATACGGAATTACCACATAGTAGTGAAATGAATGTACCTCAGATAAGGATGTCAACATGAATGAAATCTCAAAATCATAATGTTGGACAAAAAAAAAAAAATCAACTCCAAGAAGAATTTAATCTATTTAACCTGTTATATAATATTTGGCTTAATTATTTACTAAAAACCTAAAACTACCTTCATTAAAAACCTAATTGTTATTCACCCAAATGTGTACACCAGTGAAACTAAACAAATGACATCCTAGGAATTACAGAAAATAAAAATATTTTCAATTAACAGAACCTATACAAAATCAATCACTTGTACAGGAAAATGCAAACTAATCACTTCCAATAAGAAAGAAAATGGACTACAGATATTTCCTCCAAAGGCCAGGTGTGGGACACTGTTGCTACATGTTCGTAAGTGGGTAAACACATAGGGAAGAAAGTTTCAGCTGGAAGCCAGCATTTAAGTTCTCGTCTCTGTGATGAGAGGCAGGTAGTTAATTATTGAACCAACCGCATTGTCTTTTAAATCAGTGAGTCACAGGCCTAAGGGAGGGGGCCTGTAAGCACAATGAGCAACAAGAAGAGCAATCAAATAGGATTTCAAAAGTAAGCAACAACAAATTCTGAAGTTTGAGACAGATGATTAGAAATGACTATCCCAATATAATGCATATAGTTCAACAGCCTGACTATGGATTTATCTACCTTTTTGCAAAACGTATCATGTACTTTTGGGACTAAGTTTGTGAAGCTAGATATGTTTTAATTTCAGAGAACGGCTCTATTATCAACAGGCAAATGAGACTGAAAGAGAAAGAAAAAGAGTAACTTGATAATACTTCTGAGGGCACTATAGTAAATTTTAAAACTTGTAAGACATAGTTCCCTGCCAGCGAGCAACGCTCAACTTGAAGAGTCATGTCATAAATACATTAAAGTTTAAATAATAGTACCAGATGACAATACAAATATTTTCATACCACTAACATGATGATTAACAGAGAAGTACAAAAGGCTACTACTTCATAAGTAGAGAGATCACTGTGGGCTTAAAGTGGCCCTTCAAGAATAACAGGGTTTGATAGTATACAAGGAGGGAGTGGTCCAGGTTTAAATGGGCATTTTACCAGGAAGGCCAGGGAGACACCCAGGGAGGGTGCACTGTGCCTGGCCATTGTCTCACCAGGGGTCTGGATTCTAGAGCGATAGAGAAGGATAATCAATGTATGGTCTGACCCAGATGATAAATACATAGCCACGCTGAAGCCCATGTCCACAGCAGTGATACTCATTTTAGTTCTTCCAAGCAAGAATTAAAGACTTCAGACTCTCACCTTGAGAGGTTCCAGTCCAGATGGCAGAGTAGGTAAGCACTATGCTCGTCTTCTCCCATGACCACATCAAAATTACAACTAAATTATAGAAAAAGCATCCTAAAGAACAACCTGAAGACTAGCTGAATGGAACTCCTATAACTAAAATATAAAGAAGAGGCCACGTTGAGACAGAATTAAGAATGAAATTTAGTTTTTCCAATGTTTGATTTTTTAAAAAAAGACTTTAAGTCCTATCATATAACCATAAAGTACTAGAGGAAGTTGGGAAAATCATTTCTTCTCCACAGTTAGCATGCGCATGAAGGTGAGCCACTGAAAAATGGGAGAATCGATAGTATGCCTGAAGACTATGATCCTATTTGTAACTCAAAGTAACAACCACTGTAATAATCTATGAAGTTAATGTTATAATGTAACATCATTTTTAGGTAACATGCATTGTCAAGTGAAGAAGGACCTGATACAAGGCCCCCCTGTCTGGAAGAACTGACACGAACAATGTGGCATAAGGGAGCAAGGTCACAGGGATGATGCAGCGGCTGATTCCATGTCCGGACACGCAGTTCCTCCTGCCTCCCCTCCAGGTGGCCTGGGAAACAAACCCTGGCCAAAAAGACAAGATAGATGGCCATGGCCACCCCCTCTCCCTTAGTTTCCACGACTACTGACTTCCCTATATAATTGGTGCTCCCAAGACACTTGGAGAGCCAGGCTTTTGGAGCAATAGCCTTGTCTGTCTCTCTGGGAGTTGCAATCCTCTAATAAGTCTTTATTCTATTTAGCCCAACTCCTCTGTCGGTCTTTTTGCTGTGAGTAGCGCAGGTAGCATGAGCTCCAGACTCAGTTTCCCTCCAGTTTCAAAAGGAGGCACCAGAATTTAAGCATATTTCTAATTTGAGAATAAGAAGGTAATTTACTAGGAAAAATAAAATTACAAAGACTTGAAACATTCCATAACTGAAAAGTTCTCCCAAGACAGGTAAACTTATAAAACAGACTTTTCTACAGCAGCTTCAAAAAAATAAGTAGTAATCAAGCACTTCACTTCATGCATGGCGATAGAGTGAAATAAAAAGGTAACAGAAACAAAGTCGAATACTTAGTATGTAGGTACCTTTACACATACACATACTTGTAAACTCAGTGCTTTACATTACTACTACATTCATCCTTAAAACAAATCTAAGAGGCAAGGACTCTTCATTTTCATTCAATGTACTTTTACTGAGTGCTAGTTATCTGTCTGTCCTATGAACTATTCAATGCCTGGTTATATAGCAATGAACAACAGCAGCAACAAAATCTCTGCCTTCTTGGAAATTATATCCTATTTTACTGTCTTAATGGGGTTAAGTAATTTCTCTTTGGAGCCACATCTAGTAGGGTGGCAAAGATGGGCTTCAAATTCAGATGTTCGATCGCAATAACAGGCTCTGTCTTCAAACTCTAATTCCAGTATATACAAACTACTGCTCAACACAGGAAAAAAATAACATACACTTACCTATAATTTTCAATAATTATGCTTATTTTGAGAATTTTGAATACTGTACCATTTTCCTTAAACTATTTCTCTCAATATAGGCACACTTTCCCTTCTATCAACTTTGTAAGTTTTAGAACAAGAGAATAACTGAGCTAAAAGAAATCAGGTCTTCTCACTTGCTCCCTTAAATTATATAACCAAAGGACTGTTCAAGTTTTAGCACAGGATTGGGGGCAGAGGGTACAGGGTTAGTATTGTAGATGAGCCTGATCACAAAGACTATATGTTGATTTTTTTCTTTTTACTTGTATTCTCATTACCTGCATTATCTTAATATGTAATCAACTCACTGCTACTATCATTATATTCTTCCTTAAGGAGTTTCTTTCCTGTTAGAAGTTTCCAAAAAGTATCTGGTGATACTTGGGTACTGTTAATATAAGAGAGAAGCACAGAAACCCTAACTAGACAACACTGTGGATATAGGAAGGTCTTGTAAACTAGTGGGCTTCACTGTAGGATAATCCAGCAGTCACCTGCCTTACATGTCAGGCTCTGCTGTTCTCTGTTGTTCTCTGGAGTTTCTTAGAAAAGAGTCCTCTAGTTTCCTAGATTAAGGATATACATCCCTGACTTCCAGTGCTCTGCACATAAATGAGAAAAGGGACATGGGACAGAAAGTAAGGGCATATCTCCTGATCTGGAAAGTAGACTTTTGCTTAATCCCCACTTACAACGTATTCCTCTACTGTATTCTCTCCAAATCTGGAGTCTCACTGGTTTAGTATCTCTAGACAATCAAACATCCAATTTCTGCTGAATTAGTCCAGGTAGGGTTCTGCACTGTCCAAGATAGATATAATGCCATAAACATGACCAGATGTGATACTTGTAAATTTTCTAGTACCCTCATGAAAAAAAAATATTAATTTTACTGAGCTGAAATTAATATATTTTTATTTAATCCAGTGGATCCAAAATTTTATTTCAATGTCATAAATATAAAAATTACTAATCAGATATTGTCCATTCCTTTTTTCATATTTAGACTTCCAAACCTAGTGTGTACTCTATACTTAGATCACATTTCAATTAGGACTAACCTCATGTTAAGTGCTCAAAAGCCATATGTGGCTAGTGGTTACCATATTAGATAGCAGAGTCTAAATTATGCTCTAAAAAAAACAAACTCTAAAATTTCAACAGCTCAACAAAACAAGTTCACTTCTGTCTCATGTAAAATGTCCAACATGGGTGGGCAGGGACTGTTTCACAGTCATCTAAGGATTCAGGCTGACCATCTTGTTGCTGTATCAAATGAAACACAAGGCTGGGTACTTCCCAAGTAAAGAAAAAGACCAAAGAATCTTCATGGGCTTTTTTACTGTTTCAATCCAAAAGAAACACACACTTCCCCCTCAAAGTCCACTGGCCAGCATCTGTCACATGATACTACCTAACGTCAAGGAAACTAAGGAATTAAATGTTCCCATATGCCTGGGGTGAAAGAAGAACTGGATGTGAACCAGCACTAGTAAGTCATTACCACATGCAGGCACTTGGCTCTGTGGACAAGTGTGGAACAGAGGATCTAAGTCCTAGATTCCATGGTATAACTGGTTCTTATACAGATTTTTAAACCACTTTTTAGCCTGAACTGTTATTCCTATGTTAGGTAAAACTAATACTTGCAATTCTGGGGCCTTGACAGGAATAAACACTGGTTTGCTTGTTAGCATGTACCTCTAATGCGAAATAGTAAATAAGTATTCACTGGAGAAAGAAGAGAAGGCAAATTTGAAAATATAAGTAAAACTGGGGAGGGTGGAAGAGGTGATTAATCCGATTGCAGATGATAGCAAAGGGCCTACATAGCATAAGTTTGAAGTTGATGTGGTCGTCAAGCCTCTCTGAACTTGTAAATGACCGACCAGGCCTCCCTGTCAGGACAGAGCCTCACATAGAAACAGAAACTTCTGGGAGTGAAAACAAAATTGAATAGGAAAGGTACATCAGAGACAATGGAAGGAGAAAGCTCCCATTAAAGTAAAGAACAGTAATAAAACTAGATCTCAGAAGGCAATCAGCCATGTTCCTAAACAGAACCAGAAACAATTCTGTCAAGTTAAAAATGCTATCCTGAATCAAGACTTCCTTCTAAAAATCAGGAAAACTAATTTTAAAATGACCCGTGAGTACGTTTTCAGATCCAAATCTTATACATGTTATTACAAGGTTAAAAAAATAAAGAAAGTAAAATGACATTCCTACATATAACTAAAGCATGCCAGAATAGAAGAAACACAAAACTGATAAAAAGCTAAAAGTATTAGGGAAATTATATGACACTAAAAAATAACATCGGAACTGGAGAAACTCAGAAATGGGAGAACATAACTCAAAAAAGAATTAGAATTTAAAAATTTTTATTTCAGAAATAAAGACTAAAAACAAAGAAACACAAGAATGAATAAATACAACAGATAATGCTTTAAGAGAAATAGAAAGTAAAAAGGAGTCTAACCCTAAAAATCAAATAAGAAATGAAGAGGGTGGTTCCACAGTGTAGTGGTTAACACATATGCTTTACAGGCAGAAGGTCTTGGGTTTGCGCCCCAGGTGGAGCCATGAACCATATCCTGGGTGCACCGGGGCCCCTGGGTGTGCCGGGCCCCGGGTGCACACCATGAGTGTGTAGGAGGAGAAACCCCACCTTCAGAGATCCAGTTCTTAAGGGGAGATGGCAACATCCATAGGTCAGGGGTGGAAAGCGGGGGATTAAAGGGGCGGGGATAAATAAATAAATAGGTAGATAGGTAGCTCGAAACGAAGAGACAAAGGATTCTAGGAAAAGTGACCAAAATTGTTTTAATTTTGTATATAACAGTAATCACTAAAGAAAACCAAGAAAGGGAGCTAAATACCAAAAACTGTACAAAAATACTAAAAAATAATTCAAGAAAATTTTCCTAAAAGACTTGAAGCTACATGCTTAAGGCATAAAATGCATACTTGAGAATACTGACACAAAATAATCAATACCGACACATATTACAGTAAAATTACATGCACTGGGAAACCAAAAAATTCATGTGATGCTTTATTGCAATATTTGCTTTTATTGCAGTGGTCTGGAACCAAACCTGCAATATCTCTAAGATATGCCTGTATTTGAAAGTAGACTTAGATTAGCTGTAAGTATATACTGAAAACTCTCGGGCAACCACTAAAAAAAAAATTTTTAAGTTCAACAAATATGATGAGAAGACACAACAA
Organism: Pteropus alecto; assembly: GCF_000325575.1. NCBI lineage: Eukaryota > Metazoa > Chordata > Mammalia > Chiroptera > Pteropodidae > Pteropus > Pteropus alecto. The sequence goes on from NW_006438113.1 coordinate 570,800, forward strand.
TCCTTAATGTGTACGCAACTAACAACAAAGCATCAAAATGCATGAGACAAAAGCTGATAGAACTGCCAAGTAAAAACAAATGAATCCACTATTATAGTTGAAGGTTTTGATGCCTCTCTATCAGAAATGGATAGATCCAGCAGGCAGAAAATCAGTAAGGACATAACTGAACTCAACAACAACATCAGTAAACTGGACATAATTTACATCTACTAACTACTTTATCCAACAATGGCTGAATACACATTATTCTCAAGCTCACATGGAATATTTGCCAAGACAGACTACACTCTGGGGCATAAAATGCATCTTAGCAAATTTTAAAAAACAGAAATCATACAATGTCTCCTCTTAGACAGCAATGGAATTAAATTAGAATCAAACACAGTTAACTGGAAAATCCAAAAATACTCGGATATTAAACAATGTATTTCTAAATAAGAAATGTGCCAAAGAAGAAATCTCAAGAGAAATTTAAAAATAATTTGAACTAAACAAAAATGAAAATACAACTTTTCAAAATTTGTGGAATGCAGTAAAAACAGTGCTTAGAGGGAAATTTATAGCACTGAATGCATACATTATACAGAAGATCTAAAATCAATAACCTAAGCTGCCATCCAAAAAACCTGCAAATAGACTCATATAGTCAACTGACCCTTGACAAATGAGCAAAAGCCATACGACAGAGCAAAGACTTTTCAGCATACAGTGCTAGAATAATTGGATATCCATATGAAAAAAAAATCTAAACACAGACCTTTCAGCCTTCGCAGAAGTAACTCAAGATGGAGCACATCCTTAACTGTGAAATGCAAGACTCTTAGAAAATAACATAGAGAAAATCCACATGACCTTGGGTTTGGCGATGACTTTGTAGATAAAACACCACAGGCACAATCCATGAAAGAAATAACTGGTAAGCTGGGGCTTATTAAAATTTAAAATTCTGCCCTGCAAAAGACAATGTAAAAAGAATGAGAAGACAAGCCACAGACTAGGAGACAATATTTGCAAAAAAGTACCTCTAAAAACTGTTATCCAAAATATACAAAGAACTCTTAAAACTCAACAATTAGAAAACAATCCAATGCAAAATGAGCAAATGACTTGGACACCTCACCAAAAAAGATGTACAGATGGCAAATAAGCATTGAAAAGACATTCAATAACATACCTCACTCATTAGGGAATTGAAAATTAAAACAACAATCAGATAGATGTCACTAAACACTTATTAGAATGGTCAAAATCCAAAACATTGACAACACCAAATAAGAGTAAGGATGTGGAACTAAGGAACTTTCATTCACTGCTGGTGAGAATGCAAAAACAACATAGCCACATTAAAAGAGAGTTTGGCAGTTTCTCACAAAACTAAACGTATTATTGATATAACAATCCAGAAATCATGTTCTTTGGTTGGTATCCTAAGCTGAAAACTTATGCCCATGCAAAAACCTGCACAAGGATGTTTATAGCAGCTTTATTCATAATTGCCAAAACCTGGAAGCAACCAAGATGTCCTTCAGTAGATAAATGGATAAATAAGTTATGGTACATCCAGACAATGGACTATTATTCAGCATTAGAAAGAAATGAGCTATCAAGCCATGAAAAGACATGGAGAAAACTTAAATGCATATTACTAAGTTAAAGAAGCCAATCTGAAAAGGCTATACTTATTGTATGATTCCAACTATATAGCCTGCTGGAGGAAGCAAAGCTATGTATTAAGTAAAAAGATCAGAGGTTGCCAAGGTTATGTGGAAGAGTGGGATGAATAGGCAGAGCACAGAGGATTTTCAGAGCAGTGAAATTATTCTGTATGATCCTATGATGGAGGATACATGTCATTATATATTTGTCAAAACACAAAGAATTACAACATCAAGAATGAACCCTAATGTAAACTATCGACTTGGGTGTGTTAGTGTACGTTCATGAATTTTAACAAATGTACCACTCTGCAGGGGTTTGTTGATAATGCGGAGAGGTGATGGAGGGGCAAGTGGTATATGGGAAATCTCTGTACCTTCAGCTCAGTTGTTCTTCACATATAAACCCTGTCATATATAATAAATATGACTAGCAGATTGACTTCTAATTAAGTCATCAGTTGATTAATGTTTTCAAGATCCTTCTCAACTTTAGTGCTATTACTGTATATGATTCATCACTTCTATCTGTGTATCACTCACTGTGCCAGGCATTTTTCTTCCTAATCTAAACAGAAAATTTCTTCACTCAGATGATGTCACTAAGATACAGGAATCATCATCTGCACAACCCTTGAGTGCATTAAGAGCTGCCCTCATTTCTTGTGCTAAGCATGCTTTGTAAACTCATCCATTCTAAAACCGCCCATCAGATTTGTAAAACTATTAAAGTTACTTTTTTTAGTATTTAACTAATGGATAGTTCATTTTGGGATCCTGTAAGCTAAAGGATGGTTTTTTATTCACTGCTGTTCCTTTTAACATAATTATTAATTTTTTGCCAGTCCTTTTATTTTTTCCTTCTGGTCATTTCTCCACTCCTCCAAAGTTATACTGTTCTGGCTTTACAAAGTCAGCTGTAAAATTAAATTAAAAAATCAGAAATATCCTATAGAAATGTCCTTTTCAAATCAAATATATGCCTTCTTCTCGAAAATGAGTCACCCCTGTCCATTTCTATTCCACCAGTCTAAAAAAGTATGCCGTTGAAAGTTATAAATTTCTGTGAGAAGTGCCATCAATTGCTAGAAGGGGTCTAAGAAGGCAAAACTCCAGAGACCACAATGTACTTCACCTACTCATAAGGAAATAGTTTCCTTTACCATTACAATTTAAAATTAGAAAAATGTAGCAATATAATTCTTGAATAAATGTCAACATCTCAGCCCAATACTAAGAAAATAAAAGTCAAATAACTGGTAAGAAATAAATATATCTGCATTAAGCCATGGTATATAAAATAACTTTGCTTCATTGATCTAATACCAGTGAACTTTTGCTTACACGTGTTCAAAGGAAGTGCAAATGAATCTGTGAATGAATACATTTCAAGGATCAAGTGTCTAAAAGTTAACTAAAATTTATTGACAGGGAATGTAGGTTACAAAGGTGTATGCATTTTTCAAAACTAATTGACCTGTACACACAAGATCTCTACATTCCACTGTGTGTATATTTTTTTTATTTTTCAATTAGAAGTGACCATATATACATTTTTAAACTTAAATTAGAATGTGGAATGGAAAAAGGCAAAAAAAGATCCTGTTGGATTACAATTAGAGGTATTAGTATAAACTAAAATTATGTAAAGTAATATTGAAAATAATGTAATACCTAAACATGTTCACTGAAAGGGATTTGAAGCAATGACACCCAGTACCAATGACGACACCTAATGGTCAGATCTTGGTTTCTACATATCAATTCTCCAATAAGAGACCTGGCCTCCTGAGAGACATGACTGATTTTGCCCCATAGATACAGCAAACAAGGTCCAACATGAGCTTGGAATGTTACTGCGTTAGAAAGTAAAGTGCACACACACAAAAAAAGATGAGGCCACATCTAAGGGACACCAGAGCCAGATGAAAGGATTCCCACTGTCAAAATCTGGGATAATATGAACATCAAAAACATAAGGGTTGTAATGGATTATTGAAATAGAAGTCCATTAGTCCATACTGATGGTAGCTAACTAGCTAGCTAAATTAAATAGATAAAAGTAAGAAGGGTTCTCACATTATAATGCAGAATGATAAATGTAGAACTGACGAAACTGGAAAATTACTGTACTACAACTATAAATAGCAAATACCAGTTAACTCTAAAGAGGGGGTAAGAAATTTTATGAGGAGCAAAAAATTGCATGGTCTTCATGTATCACCCTACAAATTGCTTGGTAGTTGTAAAGGGGAAAATAGCAACTATACAGTGGAGAAATTGGACGACACCTTGACTGGGTGACCATAATTAACATTATCAATAATAGGTAGGACAAATATATTATGCTTCTAAATATAATACCCTGAGAAAGGACAAATCATCATTTATGCAGAATGCTGGCCAGAGATGCATCACCTAAATCTAGCAATGAGAAAATGTCAGATAATTCCAAAATGAGGAATACTGTATAAAATAACTGACCTATATCATTCCCAAAGTTAATGTCATGAAAGATAAGACAGTTAAGGAACTGTTCCAGATTATAGAGACATAACAACTGAATCTTCCACCTGAGGTGAAAAAATAACTAAAAAGGACCTCATTGAGACAACTGACAGAATATAAACTGCTGATTATAGTACTGTATCAATGTTAAATTTCCTGAATTTGATAACCAAAGTATGATTATCTACAAGATTATCCTTGTTCTTGGAAAACAGAAACGAAATAATAAGACTAAAATTACATAATATATACAATCTCACTCTCTCAAAGAATTCATCAAAAACAAACTGCGTATATGTGCGTAGATACGTAGAGGAAAGAGAGAATCAGAGAAAGATGCAAATGTGGAAAAATGTTAAAAATGGATGTAGTTAGAGAATATATGGGAGTTCACTATGCTATCCTTGTATCTCTTCTAAGTATAAAATAATTTCGAAATAAAAAAATTAATGAATTAAATTCATGCATCTCAGAATGTGACCTTATTTGGAGATAGTGTCTTTACAGAGGTCATCGAGTTAAAATGAGGTCATGTATGTGAGCCCTAATCCAATATGATTGGTATCCTTATAAAAAGAGGGAAATATGGACACAGGCATGTGCAGACAGACAGGGAAAAGATGGCCATCTACAACCCAAGGAATCAGAAGTGAGGAAAGAGATCTGGAACAGATCAGATCCTTCCCTAGAACCTTCAAAGGGAGCATGTTTCCACCAACAACTTGATTTTGAATGTCTAGCCTCCAAAACCAGGAGAAAATGATTATCTGCCCATCCAAGCAGTAGCCAACAAACAAAAGAATTAGAATAGTAACCACTCCCCCCCCCAAAAAAACCTAAAGATTATGCTAAAATACTTTTTACAGATATCTGAGATACTTTCACTAAATAAAGATGTTTTAAAAACACAAATATTTGGATTATTCACTATTGTTCATCAAATAAAGACTGAAGAAATCATCAGCACAAACCCTGCACTTTAAAGAAAACCATGTGATAAGAAAAAAAAAAACCTCAATGCACTATCTCATCCCCGTAAGTGTTTTCAATGTAAACTAAATCCCAGCCAAGAATATACCAGAAGTGATTTAGCAAAGTTATCGTTATTTAAAGATCATATTATATATAAATTTTTAAATCTCCCATTAGAATAACCAAAAAATGAAAAAAATAACTGAAAAAACTGTTAGAACTAAAAAAAAGTTAAATATATTGAATGGTTTAAACATATAAAAGTAAGTTGTTTATTAACAAAATAGGTTACAAAATATAATGGAAAACAATCTTACAATAGCACTTAAAAATATACTATAAAACTTTACTGAAAGTCAAAAAAGACTGATAAAAGGAGGTATGCCATTTTATAAGTAGAAACTATATACTGTAAAGACGTCAGTTCTCTCCATATCAATCAATAAATGTTAACTGGTTTGAAAAAAAAACTTTGGAATATCTTAAACTTTTGGAAAAGTAACAAAAAAGGATTTGCCTTAAGTTCCAAAAGCTACATCAATATAAAGAGTAATTCAACTGCCAAGAGATACATTATAAGAGGAGACTAAAAGTAGATCCAGGTATGTGTGTGTATATATATACATATGTGTACATATACACATATATACATATATAAATGAATATAATAAAAGCAGCATCTCAAATCAATTAAAGTTGTTGAATATCCTAACCATTTGGGAAAAACTAGGTTAGATTCTTACCTCATGCAACCAAATTAATTCCAGATAAATAAAAGGTGAAGATGTAAAATATGAAACCATAAAAGAACTTAAAAATACTATTGCAATGGGGAAATTTCTAAGTTTGACATCAAAAGAAGAAACCTTAAAGAAAAAAGCTGATGTAAATTGTTATTAAAGATAACAATGAACATAACTTTTTCTGTTTTATGTAGCAATCTTAATAAACTCATAACATTATTACAATTATGTTGTGGCTTTTAGAGTTGTGGCTAGGGCAGTAAGATCAGAATATTTTATTCTACCCATCTGACCTCCTTTTTAATATGCATGCAGGCCAAATCCAGTTGACAGGCCACTAGTTTACAACCTCTAGATTAAAGAATCATAGTGGGTTTGCTTTTTTCTTTTACTCTTTTCTGGTTTTTAGATAGTTCTTCACTCCAAGCAGCGATATCACAAGTTGCTCTAAAATACACCCATTTAGGATTCAAAGTGAGGTTAAATGACAAAACAGTTCTCTTTTTTAAAGTAATATACCATATTTGTATTTTGATACTTAGTATGGGCTGGGAAATAAATTCTTCTTTAAATTTACAACTGTTCTTCTGAAGGGAAGATTTATTTTATCTACAGAAATAATATTTATAGAGCACCTACAGTGTGCCAGGCACATTAAGCATTTTCACATTTTGGTATTTCATTAAAGCCTACATTATCTTGAAGTAGTACAATCTCACTTTACAATCTGCAATACTTCTCAGTTTCTGTTACACAGCATTCAGAATCCAGCAGAAATGGTTGGTTAGGTTTGCTTTTAATAGGTATCATCAATCAAGACTATAACCATCTTAAATCACAATAACAAAAATGCAAAGTCAAGGTATTGCTAAAATAATCTTAATTTCAACTCCTTAAATTCTGCAGTTTAATTGATCTTCTAATCACTGAAATAGTCATAGTTATTTTCAAGACAAGTAATACTGAAGTCAGCTCTTTTTGGTTATTATGTTTCTTTCCAGGGCCTCTAAAAACACTAAACGTTTTACAAAAACCAAAGCTTTTTATTAATTAAAAAGGACTAAAAAAAGAGCATTGGTGGGACTTTGCAGAAACATGGAGTGAGAGATGTTCCTGCATCTCTCCCCTTGAAACAACAATAAGCTGAACATCTAAAACTCAACATAAAACACCCAAACTGCACATTAGCACGTCTGAGCATGGGATCTGCGCATAAGAGCTACCACAGGTCAGAACCCCGGTGTCAGGTGGTGGACTGGGAGAAATAAAGAAGCTGACTCTTACTGCCTCCAAAGCTTCCTGCAGGAGGAGGGCAAGGAGGAGGGGTGAACGTGAGGGGACTTCCCTGAACAGCCCTGCCTGGGACTGCAGTGAGCTCCCTGCAGCGGGCAACAGGGCTCAGTCATCAGGGCAAAAGACAGAGAAGTGGGACGGGACCACAGAGAAACAACAGTTGATTTTTACCGGCTGCAGTTGTAAAACTGAGGCTGAACCTCAGCCCCCAACTCCCAGCCCAGAGGGCCCCTCTCCCAATACCATCAGTGACCATTTACTGCGGAGCCCCAGGGGAATCTGAGCAAAACTGCAGAGACTGTCACTGACACTGACAGGGTCTGAAACTGAGGGTAGCGAGCGTGATTAAATATCTACAAGAAAATTTAAAAAGCAATATTATGCCTTTATATAAAGCAATGATCCAAAAGGCTTAGATGCCACCTACTGGAAACCAAAAGAAATTAAAGAGAGACTTTTATATAATAAACCTTCTTTCTGGAAAAACAGCAGAATACACTTCCATTAATGTCTAAGTGGAGAAACAGTCTATTAAACACCATGAAAAACCAAGGTGACAAGGCATCTCAGAAAGAATGAGAAAAATCTCCAGAAAATAAGCTTATAGAAATATAAATATGCAACGTAAGTGACAGAGAGTTCTGAAAAAACTCAGTAAGTTCCGAAACAAGTCATATCCACAATTCAGGAATTAAAAAAAAACAACAACAACTAGATGAGCAGAGCAAGGAGATGGAAACTCTCAAAAAAAAACCAGAATAGATCTTTTGGAGATAAAAAAAAAAAAAAACACCCTGCAAGAGCTGAAAAATGAAATAGCAAACTTGTGAAATAGAGTCAACCAAATATAAGAAAAGATCAGTGATATCGAAGACAGAAATCAAGAAATAAATCAGAAGGAAGATGAGAGAAATCGAAGAATGAAAAATAATGAAAGAGAAATACAAGAACTAGCTGATACCACCAGGAGAGGAAACATAAGAATAATTGGCATTACTGAAGGCAAGGAAAAGAAGCAGGCACTAGAAAGCATTTTCAGACAAATAGTGGACGAGAATTTCCCAAATCTAAGGAATGAGCTAGAGACTGGAATTCAAAAAGTCAATAGAACATTCATTTATCTCAACCCAAAAAGGTCTTCACCAAGACACATCGTATTAAAATTATCAAAAATCAATGACAGACAGAATTCTCAGGGCAGCCAGGAAGAAGAAACTGGTAACTTAAAAAGGAATACCCAACAGATTATCATCGGACTTCTCAGCACAAACCTTACAAGCCAGAAAGGCATGGAATCAAATATTTAAACTACTAAGTGAAAGAATTACCAGCCTAGAATAATGTATCCAGCTAAGCTTTCCTTTAGATATGAAGGAGAAATTAAGACCTTTCCAGACATACAAAAATTGAGGAAATTCACCACTACGAGGCCTGCACTACAGGAAATACTGAAAGGTGTCAGCTCACCTAAAATAAAATAACAACAACAACAAAAAATACATAAATAGGAGTAAAGTGACTAGCAGACAGATAGAAGTAGAGGAGTGCAACCTTTACAATGAACAGGGTATTATAGCTTAAATAATAATAAGTAAATTGTTATGACAAGATAGTAATGAAAGTTCAGCATACATAAGGACAAATTGAGACAACAATGACTGAAAAGGGGGGGATTCATAGATCCAAATTTGCAAACAGGAATGGAGATAAGGCACACGCAGAAAATGAATGACTGTATATATATATATATATAACTATCCTTTACATATTCGTAATGGTAACCACAGGCCAAAGATTCAGAACTGAAGTATATAACATAAAAGAAGAAGAACCAGAGGCAAAAACCACAAAAACCAACCAAAATACAC
>NW_006438113.1:579909-583344 GCF_000325575.1 Pteropus alecto
TCCCAAAACAGCTGCTTATACATTCTTCTCTAGTGCACATGGAACATTCTCAAGAATCGACCACATACTGGGACACAGAGATAGCCTCAACAAATATAAGAGGATTGAAATCATACCAACCATATTCTTTGATTATAATGCTCTGAAACTAGAGATCAACTGCAAAAAGAAAGCAGGAAGAACCACAAATACATGGAGATTAAACAACATGCTAATGAAGAATAACTGGTCAGAGTAGAAATCAAAAGAGAGATCAAGAGATGCATAGAAACGAATGATAATGATAGTACAACCTATTAAAACTTTTGAGACACGGCTAAAGCGGTCAGAAGAAGAAAGCTCATATCATTACAGGCCTATCTCCAAAAACAAGAACAAGCCCAAATAAACAACCTAACGCTTCATCTTAAAAAACTAGAAAAGGAAGAACAAATGAAGCCTAAAGTCAGCAGAAGGAAAGAAATCATCAAAATTAGAGCAGAAATAAATGAAGTTGGAAACAAACAAACAAACAAAAACAATAGAAAAAATAAATGCAACAAAGAGCTGGTTCTTTGAGAAGGTTAATAAAATTGACAAAACCCTGGCTAGACTCACTAAAGAAAAAAGAAAGGACACAAACAAAATCAGGGATGAAAGAGGGGAAATTACGACTGACATAGCAGAAATATAAAGGATCATACAAGAAATCTAGGAAAAAGTACATAACACCAAATTTAAGAACCTAGAAGAAATAGACCGTACTTAGAAAAATACAATCTTCCTAGACTGAATCAAGAAGAACTGGAAAATCTAAATAGACCGATCAGCAGTATGGAAATGGAAACAATCATTAAAAACCCACCAAAGAGTAAAAGTCTAGGACCAGAAGGCTTCACCAGTCAATTCTACCAAACATTCAAAGAAGATTTAATACCTATTCTCCTCAAACTCTTCCAAAAAATCAAAGAGGAGGCAATTCTTCCCAACTCATTTTATGAGGCCATTATTACCTTGATACCAAAACCTGGTAAAGATAACACAAAAAAAGAAAACTACAGACCAATATCTCTCATGAACATGAATGCAAAAATCCTAAATAAGATACTAGCGAACCAAATACAGCAACATATTAAAAAGATTATACACCACTATCAAGTGGGCTTCAGCCCAGGGGCACAGGGATGGTTCAACATACACAAATCGATTAATGTGATACATCACATAAACAAATTAAAAAATAAGAATCATATTTGCAGAAAAGCTTTCAACAAGATATAGCATCAATTTATGATCAAAACACTTCACAAAATCGGTACGGAAGGAAAGTACCTTAACATAATAAAGGCCATCTATGACAAACCCTCAGTCAACATTATACTTAATGGTGAAAAACTAAAAACCTTCCCTCTAAGATCAGAAACAAGGCAAGGCTGTCCACTATCGCTACTCTTATTCAATATAACATTGGAGGTCCTAGCGAGTGCAATCAGACAAGAGAAAGATATAAAAGGCATCCAAATAGGAAATGAAGAAGTCAAACTGTCACTATTTGCGCATGACATGACTCTCTATATAGAAAACCCTAAAGACTCCACAGGAACATTACTAGAAACAATAAGCAAACACAGTAAAGTCTCTGGATACAAAACCAATGTTAAAAATCCATAGCGTTTGTATAATTTAACAATAAAGTGTCAGAAAAAGAAGTGGGCAAATAATTCCTTTTGCAACTGCAACAAAAAGAATGAAACACCTAGGAATAAATTTAATGAAACAAGTGAAGGGCCTATATATAATGAAAACTATAAGACCCTATTGAAAGAAATAGAAGATACAAATAGAAAGATATTCTGTGTTCTTGGATTGAAAGAATCAGCATAGTTAAAATGACTTTATTATCTAAAGCATTATATTTTGATGCAATCCCCATCAAAAGGGATTTTAAAGAAATAGAACAAAAAAATCACCACATACCAAAATTAACTCAAAATGGAATGAAGACCTGAATATAAGACCTGAAACAATAAAATGCATAGAAGAAAACATAGGATCAAAACTCAAGGACCTTGGACTTAAAGAGGATTTTATGAATTTGACCTCAGAGGCAAGGGAAGTAGAAGCTAAAATAAATGAATGGGACTACATCAAACTAAAAAGCTTCTGCTCAGCAAAAAAAATCGTCAACAAGGTAAAGAGACAACCATCCGAATGGGAAAATATATTTGCAAGCAACACCTCCGATAAGGGCCTAATATCCAAAATATATAAAGAACTCATACAACTCAATAACAACAACAAAAAAAAAACAAATGATCCAATCAAAAAGTGAGCAGAGAACCTGAACAGACACTTCTCGCTGGAGGACATACAAATGGCAAACAAATATTTGAAAAGATGCTCAACATTGCTAGCTTTTAGGGAAATGCAAATCAAAACCACAATGAGATACCATCTCACACCTGTTAGAAAAGCTATAATCAATAGGACAAGTAATAACAAATGCTGGAGAGTATGTGAAGAAATAGGAACCCTCATACGCTGCTGGTGGAATTGCAAATTGGTACAGCCTCTATAGAAAACAGTATAGAGATTCCTCAAAAAACTAAGAATTGTCCTACCATATAATCCAGCAATCCCTCTACTGGGTATTTACCCCAAAGACTTGAAAACCCATACCCATAAAGATATTTGCACACTGATGCTCATAGCAGCATTATTCACAGTGGCCAGGACATGGAAGCAACCAAAGTGTCCTACGATAGATGATTGGCTAAAGAAGCCATGGTACATATATACAATGGAATATTACTCAGCCATAAGGAGAGATGAAATAGTGCCATTTGTGACAACATGGATGGTAGAGGTACGGGGGATGGTGAAGTGGGTAAAGGGGATCAAATATATGGTAGTTGGCGGAAACTGTACTTTGGGTGGTAAACACACAATAGAATATATAGATGTCAAATTATAATGTACACCTGAAAATTATATAATTCTATTAACCAATGTTACCCCAATAAACAATTTTTTTTAAAAAATGGGGAAAAAAAGAGCATTGGCTGCTGCCACACAAAACTCACTGAGCACCTGTGCTAGGCAAGGCACTGAGCTAGACCCAGTAACACAATGAGCCAAATAAGATTCTCTACTCACATAGAGCTTACAGTTTCTAAGAATGGAAACAGATCTTAAAGAAATGTTCATACAAATTATAATTTAATAACAATCATGATAAGTGCCATAAAGGAAATTTAAAATGGGTGCTAAATGATAGTTTTGACAAAGGTATATGTCTAAGTTTAAGTAAAAAGCATTACTAGGCAAAATTTCAATATAATCAGGGAGAAAAACTATTCTGTTACAGTGAAGTGGCTTCTTTAAAAATATAAGTCTGAAGGTTTATATTAAGACCTTATCAATACATAATTCTATTTAATTTTATATATCTGAGTA
>NW_006438113.1:583419-606711 GCF_000325575.1 Pteropus alecto
TAAACCTCAGTCTTAAAAAGTAAAACCCTTATCAGAATTTAGGTCTAAAGCTCAATAAACATTTAAAATAATCAAAGAACATTATATATTTATAAAAATAATAAAATAGACAAAACTAATAGCATCTATCAAATAATGTAGAGAGAATGGTTAAAATGCTACTTTTATTGACAACATGTAAAAAATTAATGTTAATTTTTCAAGTATGGAAATTGTGATAAAGAGGTCAATTACTTGATTTTTGCAAAGATTTATAAATAATATGGATTAGGAAGCTACAAAAGCAAAGCACTAAAATGGGTCACAGTCTCATAGGAACCATAAGGAACAGACACAAAAATTTTTTAAATATGCTTAAGAAAATGTGTCTCAAATCTCACTAGCAATTATTTTTATGTCAAAATAATAAATAGCCAATGTACAAAGTATTTAAATACAAAAAAGATTCAAAATTCAAAAGCATCTCATGAGATTTATTTCCATTTTTACATTTTCTATGAAGTTTATCTACATGTAATTTTTAAATATATAAATATATTCACTTAATGATTTAAATAATATCCTACAGCAGCATACTCTATTCTCCCTAGTCACTTTCAAACATCTTCCCTGCTTCACGCAGTCATAGGTTTTTTTTAACAATACAGGGAACTATATCTCAACTTTTTGGGAACAAGGTTCCATACTTAGATATATGGAAGTTTAGAAGAAAAGCCCATATGGTACCTGACAATGCCATGTGACTAAAAAGGGAAAAATTCACAAATCCCAACAGACTTAGTTTCTCTCACCTTTTCCAAAAATCACCTTTAAAAGAGAGTGAACCAAAATGTGAGTCATCTAATCACGCCATATTTATTAAGAATGCTTAAGGTACCCAATACATGTGATAGGAGCCAAAGAAAAAAAGATATGTGACTAAACTTCCAGCACAGTGTAGCTGGCTTCCACTTCCTCATGAGTAGGCTAATAGCTACCTTACCAGGTTATTTTAGATTCACAATACTGGCACAGTACTTGGCATACCATGGGTACGACGGTAGCTAGTATAATTATTTTAAATCAAATCAGAGATAAAGAATACTTAGGAAGAAAAATAACAGTACAAAGTGGCATTATAAGCCCTACAGAAGCACAGAAAAGGAAGAAATGACCAAAAGCCCAGATGAAATTAAGGCTTCGTGGCAAAGGTTAAGACTTAGGCTGAGCCTACCAACGTGGTTTGACAAGAAGGGAGAGGAAGAAGATTAACAAAGAAGCATAGACAACACCAAAGAATTAGGATGACAACACAGAAAGCCAAATCCAACACCGTATTATTGAGCAAAACTACGTAAATAAATTATAATTCATGAGCTAGAGAGAATAAAATCTGTATGAACAGGACAAAACAGAATATCAAGTCCCACTGCTCAACCACAAATTTTATCAACTGTATCTTTTCTCTTTTTGGAAAAAGTGTGCTGGGACAGTCTGTTTAGAAAATATGATACGTACTCTCAAAATACTAAAAAGATTGATACAAATATGACTACATTTCTGATTATAATCAATTTACTAATTAGTGACTCCTCAGAAGAGCATTATATAAATTGATGAACATTAATAAAAATGAGGAAAAAAATCAATACTTTTTAATTAAAAAATTTTTTAATGATTCCTTAAAGGTTAAAAAAAGCTTCTCTATATTCTAACTAAAAATGAACCAGGAAAATTACAACATAAAACAGACAAATTAACACTGAGAATGTGGTATTGGGATTTTCATGACAGTGCTTATGTGAAAAATCTTTTTAAGGTCTTGATTTATCTAAGAGTAGCAAAGAATTGAAACAAAGGAAATACTGTAACTGCTATAAAGATTTTTTTACCACCAAATTTCTTATATACACAGTCCAATTCATGCCATTTTATGCCTAAAAAAGCTATTTTTTTCTCAAAATACAATATGAAATACTCTAAATTTAATTAAATAAATTTGAGTTAAATTTATATTTAACTGAAATATTAAAATATAACTTAATAGGCCTCTCAAAGAAAATATCTTTTTTATAATACCTTTAAATATCCAGAGAAATAATCTGTAATTAGTTGGAAAATAAACTATATAAAAGTAAAGCCTTTAAAAGAAAACCTAGTAGTGACTTTTACAAATATTTAAGTTAAAATGGTTCTCTTTTGGGGGCCCTAGCAGGGAAAATCTAAGTCTCTTGCTCCCTAAGTGGGGGCAGGGTTGAAAATACTGTGGCAAATGCATAGTCTAGCCTCGCCAGAGCGGCTCCAAACTTGAAGTGCAGTGGTAGGCTCTGGAACAAAGAATGTGTAACTTGATCTCTTTTCCTTCTCTCCTCCTTCACGGCAACATTTGGAAAGTAATTTAACCTCTCAAAATGGCATCTTTGTGCCGCTTAGGGGAAAAAACATCTATTACATATTACCGCGTAAGGGAAAAAATAAGAAATCAAATCACTCTTTAAAAGCAATTTTGCTTAATATATGGTGATATTTATGTATCAAATACTGAGTATATAGACAGGTCAATTATAAATGAAGACTATGTTTTTGCTACCTAAATGTCTACTTCTCAAGGTTTAAAAATGCAGCTCAGGTTTTAACAATTAGTCTTACTAACATAAGGTAGATTTAGTATTTATTTTGCTTCTACAACAAAAATAATAATTAGCTCCAAAGAAGTTTTCAGAAGAGGAAATAATTAAGAATACAAAAAGAATCTAAATAAATTTGAATTTTAAATCTCAGTGGCTAAAGAATCATATAGGTTATGTACTTTAATTCTCAAATTATCTTTTCGTATATCCTAATTTAATAAAGGAGACAAGTATATCTGAAAATCTAGAAAACAAAAACCTGAAAAAAAATTTGTTAGCCAGGTTATCAAAGGATGTACTGAACATTCTCACCATCGACAAAAAGTTTTAAAGGTATTCTAAAATTAGTACTACCAAAATTTTAAATAATTTGTATAAATGTCAAAGCACTTCTACATTCATTACATAGTCGGATCCTCAAAACAACCTTATGAGTTAGGTGGTCACAAATTTGCTTAGTAAAGATAGTCATAAAAAGTTTGGTAGAAGTCTCATCGCTCCAGTCTATAGCCCTGAACTCCTATTTCTATAAAAAAAAAAACCTGATTCTTCTCTGGTAAAATGGAGATAACAATGCTTGCTAGTATGCTAGTATGTAGCAAGCATTATTATCTCCATTTTACCAGAGAAGAAACAAGTTCAGCTATGCTGATACACAGCAGGTTCAACTCCAAGTCTTGCCACTTGACCACTAATGTAGTCATTACATTTATCAAAATAAATAGATAAAATGAACAGTTTAATGTTATGTAACTAAAAAACAACTGTGATAGCAGAATGATGGTCCCCTCAAAGACCTGCATACCTTAATCCCTGGAACCTATGAATATGACCTTGCATGGCAAAAGGATCTTGACAGATGTGATTAAGGTTATAAGGCTTGCAATGGGGAGATCATCTTGTTGGGCTCAATCTAATCTCACCAGTCCTTAAAAGCAGAGAACCTTCCCCTGCTGTGGTTAGAGAAAGAGATGACAAAGGGTCAGAGATGAGACCCTGTTGGCTTTGAAGATGAGGAGGAAGGAGGCTACAAGCCAAAGATTGAATGAAGTTAGCCTCTAGAAGCCAGAAAAGGCAAAGAATCAGATTCTCCCCTAGAGCTTCCAGAAAAGGAATGTAATCCTGTGGACGCCTGGTGACACCTGTGTTGGGCTTCTGACCTAGAGACTGTAAGGTAATAAATTTGTGCCCTTCAAAGACTGTGGTTTGAACAGCACAAATTTGTTATCTTACAGCAGCAACAGGAAACTAATACAGCAACTGCACTATATAATTGACTGTTATAAACTGAATGTTTGTTTCTTTTCAAAATTCATGTTAAATCCTAACACTCAAGGTGGTGATTTTGGAGGTGGAGCCTTTGGAAGGTGATTAGGTCATGAGAGTGGAGCCCTCATGAATGAGACTGGAACCCTTATGAGAGAGGCCAGAGAGCTCCCTTGCTCCTCTGCTTTGTGAAGATACAGAGAAAAGACAACCATCTATGAAAGAGGAAGTGTGCTCTCACCAGACACCAAATCTGCCACCACCTTGATCTTGAACTTCTCAGACTGCAGACTCTGAGAAGTAAATTTCTGTTGTTTATAAGCCACCCAGTTTATGGTATTTTGTAATAGCCTGAACGAACTGAGAGAATTGACTATTTTATATTTTAAATTAACTGAACAGTCTTACAATATCAAAAAAAAATCTGTTACTAAGCAAATATGTAATCAGAAAACCTGCTCCCTCTGTGGATGAAATAAAAATAGAGGTACCTGTCACTATACACCTGCATGTGATTTTGTTGCTAATGACATTCTGACTCAATGCTTTATACCTTTTAACTCTTCTTCCTTCTTTCCTAGCAAGTAAAATATAAATACAAAACTCTGAAATCACAAAACACATATCTAACTAACTTTCTTTTGCCTTGTCCATACCAGCATGTGTGAGCAGACATAAAAGTCAGGAGAGTGATCAAAGGACGTACAGTAACTGTGGAAAAGACTTAAGTGATAATCAAAAAAGAATGGGATCAATTAAGTAGAGGTAGCAGAAGAGTGTTCAGAAAGGAAGAAGGCTATTGAACAGAGTATGGAGTACTGAATATAGTTCAAAGAATATTTGCCAAGGAATTGTGCTAGATACAGTAATAAATGTTAGTCCTTAGTGCTATTTATCCCATTCTACAGATGGAGAAACTGAGCACAGACCATAACATAACTTAGCAAAGGCATAAAGCTAGTAAGTAGCAAAGACAGGATTCAAATACAGGTAGTTGGGCTTCAGAGCTAGTGCACTTAATCAATAAATTATGTTGCTCTCCAGAGCATTAGTCTCTTGTTTAACTCCTTTATGCAAAACAGAAATAATAATTTTTACCTCAAAGATTTTGGGAAGATTAAAGCACATATGTAAAGCACTCTGAAAAATGCCTGGTATACAGTGATCATTTGATGTTAGTGACTAGTACTAAGTGCCAGGTGCTACACTAAACATTTTCCTACCTTAATCTTATTTAATCCTCACAACAGCCCAGGGAGCTGTATTTTGGTTCTGGTTACAGAAAAACTACTTAGGTTAATGTTACCAATAAGCAACACAGATAATTCACTTACCCTGACTACTGGTTAATAGTTTTCTCAGCTTGAGTATCCTCATATATAAGTGTGAAAACCTACATAATCCCTCATGCATTTTTAAACTAACATCTGAAATCTTTCACAAGTCAGATAACTGCAAAGAATTTGATTTCTGGCATACCCTAAATACCAACATTTTAAATAAATCTAACATCACTCTTAAATCTGTTGAAGAGAATCTAAATATCACTGTGATCTGATATCCACCATCATACATTTTAAAATGACAATTTCACGTCATTTTTTTCTCTTTGAACTCATCATTCCATTTGCCCTTATGTAATAATTTTTCTGTTTAAAAGTCTAATATTAATCACTCAGTCATACATTCTGGAGTTTAAATAGAAATCCTTTAAAAATTACCTTTGACCATAAATAAGCTTCTAAGTGCTTAAAAAAATTATTTGGGATTCAATTATTATTACTATTAGCATATAAAATTTATTTAAATGAGACATTAAAGATTTGATAAGTAACATTAAATGTAAAAAGTTTTACTAGAAATGTATTAATAAGATGGGGCTTTTTTCAATTGGTTCACTTATCTGAATAAGTATTGCTAAAATGAAATGATTCAGCATATTCCCACTTTTGTGTGTTTTTTTAAGAAAGCGCTGATACATTTTATTCACATAAATAGGTGAATGAAAATGGAAGGAATTTTGTCAGTAGACCTGCACAGTTTTTAAAATTCTGAGTTATTTGTTGAAAACTTCCATAGTGATTCACTATCAAAAATATTTTTAATGACCCAGCAGCTAAAAAAATTATTTTTGAATACTGGAATTGAAAAATCCTTCAATTCTGTTGAAAGCAAAAAAAAATGAAAACCATTAATGGATTTGTTCTCCAAAGATTAGAGCTATTTACTTTTTCAATACTAACATTAACATTTGGAATTGCCACTTTAGGGGTCCCTGAGGTTTTGTTATTTTTTGGAGATGTAATTCACATACCATAAAATTCATTCTTTTAAAGTATATAATTCAGTGGTTATCAGCATATTCACAAAGTTGTACAACCATCACCACTATCTAATTCCAAAACATTTTCATCACCCTTTTAAAAAAAAACAACAAGCATTAGCAATCACACCCAACTTCCCCTCCACCTAATCCACTTAACTACTTTTTTCTTTATGAATTTGCCTATTCTGGGCATTTCATATAAATGGAATCATACAATATGTGGTCCCTTGTGACAGGCTTCTTTCACTAAGCATAATATTTTCAAAGTTAATCCATATCGTAGCACAAATCAGTACTTCTTTTCACGGGTGACTGGCTATTTTCTATCATATAGATAGACCACATTTTATCTATCAGGTGAAGGACATTTGGGTTGTTTCCACTTGGCTGTTAAAAATAATGCTATGATCTTTCGGGTACAAATTTTTGTGTTAACATGGAACTGCTAGATCACATAGTAACTCTATGTCTAACTTTTTGAGGTCCTGCTAGTCTATCTTCCACAGCAGCTGCATCATTTTACATTCCCATAAACAGTACGTGAAGGTTCCCATTTTTCCACAACCTTACTAACATTTGTTATTATTGGTCTTTTTTGTTTTAGCCACTCTAGTAAGTACAAAGTGGTATATCATTGTGGTTTTGATTTATACTTTTCTGATGACTAATGATATTGACCATTTATCTATCTTTCAACCTATCTCACTGACCACTTCTACATCTTCTTCAGAGAAACATTTACTCAAATCCTTTGCCTATTTTTAAATTCATAGGGTTTTCTGTTATTTATTCTTTTATATAACTATATATATTTCTTCACATAGTCAGTGTTCTTTATGTATTCTAAACACAAATATATTTTCTCATTCTGTGGGTTATTTTTTCATTCTCTTGATAGTGTCCTTTGATGCACACAGGTTTTTCATTTTGATGAAGTCTAATTTATTTTCTTACTTTGATTGTGCTTCTGACGTCATATCTAAGAAACCACTGCCTAATCCAAGACTACAAAACTTTAATCTGTTTTCTTCTAAGAGTTTTGCAGCTTTAGCTCTTACATTTAGATTGTTAATTTGAGTTAACTTTTGTATATGGTGTGAGGTAGAGGTCCAACTTCATTCTTTTGCATTTGGATATCCAGTTGTCCCAGCACCACTGTCTTGGTGTCTTGATACTCCTTTCTCTCCTGAGATATATCCACTACAGGGCAAATGCATCATGGTTAAGAGTACAGACAAGGGAAGAGTTATGCCATTGTTTTGTAAAATGGAAAAAGACAATGGTGAAAAGGAACGTGGGAAAGAAGAAACTGCTTAAAAGACTTGTTCACAGGAGGATCAATTTTAGTAAAGAGCACATGTGGACATTTAGGGTCTGAAAACTGATTCACTTAAAACTATGCATGTGCTTGTATACCTCCAAAAGTTTGTATCTCTACTCTAGACCCAAGACTAATGTTTAAATATTGCTCTATACTACTGCCTCCTAACCTCCAGGGGGCAGAGAAGGAAAGAGTATCATAGGTTACATAGGCTTCAAGTGTGCCATTCTATAATACATCATCTGTATATTGCATTGTGTTCACCACCCAAAGTCAAATCTCCTTCCGTCACCATATATTTGACCTCTTTTACCCTCTTCTATGCCCCTCCGCCACACATCCCATCTGGTAACCACCACACTATTGTGTCTATGAATTTTTGTTAATTCATCTTGTTTATGGATTTTTATTCATCTATGAATTTTTGTTTATTCATCTTGTTTGTTCATTTGTTGCTTTCAGTTTTATATTCCACATAAGAGTGAAATCGTATGGCTCTCAACTTTTTCTATCTGACTTATTTCGCTTAGCATGATATTCTCTAGATCCACTGATATTGTTGCGAATGGCAAAACTTCATCTTTTCTTATGGCTGAGTAGTATTCCATTGTATACATGTACCACACCATCTTGATCCAATCATCTATTAAAGGACACTTTGGCTGTTTCCATGTCCTGGCCACTGTGAACAATGCTTCAGATGTTTCAATGTACGGATCTCTCAGATATGTTTGTGTGTTGAGCAAAGAATCCTTTGTTGAATTATAGTACACACAGATGGTTTCAATACCTTAAAATCAGATAAAATCAACAAGTGAATAAGTATGACTAAAAAAAGATATAAAGACTGAGCTCAGGAAGCACTCCATGACAAAAAAGATTGAGATGCAAACTAAGAACAGGCAATCCTGGAAGCTTAGTGAAGAAAGTGTTTCCAGGACAGAATAAGTGACCATCTGTGTCAAATACTGTTGCTAGGTCAAAGAATTCAAGGATGAGAAAGGAAGAGGCATAAGAAAACTTCATAAGAGTTTAGATAGGGTGCTAAGAGGAAAGGCCTAATTAGAGTGGGCAGGCTCATAAGATATTGGGAGGAGAAAATTAGAAACAAAGTATAGACACTTCTTTTGAAAAAAGAAAAGGACGGGGGAATGGAGCAACAGTTAGAGGGGAAAGTGGAGTCAATAGAGGCTTTGTTGTAGTTTAGGATGATAGAAGTAAGAGTATGTTGGTGTGTTGATGAGAATGATCCTGTATAAGAGAAAAGGGGTGGAATTAGAGCACAGAGGATAGAGGTTGTGGCCTTTGCTAGAAGCATGGTCTGTTTATTTCATAACAGTAGAGGAAAATACATGGAGCACAGATGATGAGAGATGGATAGATGTAGTAACAAAAACTTAATAGATGTTATCTTCTTATGACATCTACTGTCTCAGTGAGATAAAAAGCAAAGTTGTATAGTGAGCATAAAGAATGTGGAAGAAATTGTCAGAGGTCTGAGAAGGAGAAGGTTTAAATGATCACCACCTAGGTCAGGCTGGGAAAGTAAATGGACTAGGAACTATTGCTAAGCAACATTAAGAGCTCATCTGACCTTTGCGGTATTAACTGGAAGTAAGACCAATCAACAAAATTAATTCTCCAGCCACTTTCAGCTGCAAAAGTACAAGTTTACAATCAGAGCACCCAAATAAAAAGCGAACATTGATAGAACTGAAGGGAGAAACAGTAACGCAATAATAGGAGATTTCAATATCTAACTTTCAATAACAAATAGAACCACCAGACAGAAGATCAATAAGAAAAACAGAGGATTTGAACAACAGTATGGACCAACTGGTCCTAAAAGACATATACTGAAAATGCCACCCACCAGCAGCATAATACACATTCTTCTCAAGCACACAGGGAACATTTTGCAGGAGAGATCATGTGTTAGACCACAAAACCACTCTTGACAAAGCTAAGAATACTGAAATCATACCAAGTATCTTTTCCAACCACAACAGAATGACCTCTGGAAGTCAACATTAAGAAAACTGAAAAATTCACAAATATGTGGAAATTAAACAACACACTCTTGAACAATTAATAGTTCAAAGAAAAAATCAAACGGGAAATTAGAAAATATCTTGAGATGAAGACAAGAACACAAACCAAAATTTATGGGGTGCAGCAAAAGCAGTTCTAAGAGGGAAGTTTATAGTGGAATATGCCTTCAATTAAAAAAAAGAGACCTCAAACCAACAATCTAGCTTTGCATTTCAAAGAAGTAGAAAAAGAACAAACTAGATTCAAAGTTATAAGGAAGAAACTAATAAAGATTACAGCAGAAATAAACAAAATAGAGAACAAAATAACAACAGCAAAAAAAAAAAAAAATGAATGAAACTGAATTCGTTATTTGAAATGACAAACAAAACTGACAAACCCTTAGCTAGAAGAGAAAAGGAGAGAAGACTCAAATAACTAAAATCATAAATGAAAGAGATGTTACAACTTATGTCACAGAAATAAAAAGAATTTAAGAGACTATATGAACCAACAATTTAGATAACCTAGAATAAATTCTTAGAAACATAAAGCACAGAGTCCCAAACAAGAAGAATCCAAAGAGGCCCACACCGAGATACATCATAATTAAAATGCCAAAGGTTAAAAACAAAAGAAGAATCTTAAAATCAGCAAGAGAAAAGGAGTTAGTTACCTACAAAAGAGCTCCCATAAGACTGTCAGATCTCTCAACAGAAACTTTGCAGGCCGGAAGGGATTGGCATTAAATTGTAAAAGTGATAAAAAGCAAGGATCTAAAACCAAGATGATTCTACCCAATAAGGCTATCATTTAGAACTGAAGGAGAAATAGCTTCCCAGACAAGAAAAAGCTAAAGGAGTTCACCACCAAACCAGTATTACATGAAATGTTAAAAGGATTTCTTTAAGAAAAAAAAAAAAAAAAAGATCAAAAATATGAATAGTAAAATGGCAATAACTACATATCTATTAACAATTACTTTAAATGTAAATGGGTTAAATGCTCTAATCAAAAGACATCGGGTCGCTGAGTGAATAAGAAAATAAAACCCTTACATATTCTGTCTACAAAGACTCAGTTCAGATTGAAAGACATTCACAGAATGAAAGTAAAGGGATAGAAAAAGATATTTCATGCAAATAGAAACAAACAAACAAATAAGCTGGGATAGTAATACTTATATCAGAGAAAACAGACTTTATAACAAAGGCTATTACAAGAGACACAGAAGGACACTTCAGTTACAATAGCAAAGAGTCCATAGATAGATGACTGGATAAAAAAGGGGTGGTACATATATACAATGAAATACTACTCAGACATAAGAAAGAATGAAATTTTACCATTTATAACAACATGAATGGACTTAGAAGGTATTATGCTAAGTGAAATTAGTCAGAGAAAGACGACTACCATATGATATCACTTATATGTGGAATCTAAAAAACAAAATAAACGAAAAATCAAAACTGAAACAAACTCATAGATACAGAGAATAAACTTATGGTTGTCAGATGGGAGGGAGGTTAAGGGTCTGGATGAAAAAGGTGCACAGGGATTAAAGAGGTACAAACTGGCAGTTACAAAACAGTTGCCAGAGGTGTAAAGTACAGTGTACGAAATATATTCAATAATACTGTAATAATTATGTATGGTGCCAGGTGGGCACTAAACTTATTGGGGGATCACTTTATAAGTCATATAAATGCCTAACCATTACGCAGTACACCTGAAACTAATACAATATTGACTATCAACTATAGTTAAAAAAAATTTTTTTTAAATACTTAGGAATAAAGTTAACCAAGAAGGTGAAAGACGTGTACACTGAAAACTATAAACACTGCTGAAAAAAAAACTAATGAAGTCACAAATAAATGGAGAGACATCCTGTGTTCATGAATTAAAAGATTTAATATTGTTAACGTCTAAATTGTCCATAGTGATCTACAGATTCAGTACGATCTTTATGAAAATCCTAATGGCATTTTCTGCTAAATAGAAAAAAAATCTTAAAATTCATATGGAATCTCAAAGGACTCCAAATAGTCAAAACAATCTTAAAAAAGAAGCTGGAAGCCTCCTTCCTATTTCCCATATTTTCTAAAAACAGAACACATTACAAAGATACGGTAATCAAAAATTATGGCACTGCCGTAAAAACAGACATATAGACCAATGGAACAGGACAGAGACACCAGAAATAAGCCCTTGTATATATGGTCAATGATCTTCAAGAAGGGTAACAAGACTACAAAATGGGGAAAGGATAGTCTCTTCAGGAAATGGTGCTCGGAAAACTACACACAATATAATAAAGAGGCATTCTTATCTTACATCATATATAAAAATTAACTCAAAATGGATTAAAGAATAAACATAAGACCTGAAACTATAAAACCCCTACAAAAAAATATAGGGGGAAAGCTTCACGACATTGGAATGGATGATTTCTTTGATGACACCAAAAGCACAGGCAAAAAAAAATAAAAAAACAAATGGGACTACATCAAAACTTAAAAAACATTTGTGCAGCAAAGAAAATAATCAACAGAGCAAAAAAGCTACCTACAGAATGGAAGAAAATATTTGCAAACCATATATTGGATAAGGTGTTTATAACCAGACTATACAAAAAATTCCTACAATTCAATAACAACAACAAAAAATAACCTGATTTAAAAATGGGCAAAAGACTTGAACAGACATTTCTCCAAAGAAAATAAAGGCATACCTCAGAGACATTCCAAATTTGGTTCCAGGCCCCTGCGATAAAGTGATTATCACAACAGAGCGAGTCACATGAATATTTTGGTTTCCTAGTGCATAAAAAAGTTATGTTTACATTTTACTGTAGTCTATTAAGTGTCCAATAGCATTATTAAAAATGCTATTATTAATTTAAAAATGCTTTATTGCTAAAAAATGCTAACCATCATCTGAGTCTTAGAAAAATGACATCAACAGACTTGCCACAAACCTTCAATTTGTAAAATACAGTATCTGCAAAGCACATGAAGTAAAACACAATAAAATGAGGTATGCCTGTACACAAATGTCCAACAAGCATATGAAAGATGTTCAACATCACTAATTATCAGTGAAATTCAAATCAAAACCATGAGATATCACCTAATACTAATTAGAATGGCCACTATCAGAAAAAGAGAAAATAACAAGTGTTATAAGGATGTGGAGAAATTAGAACCCTGTACTCTACTGGTGGGACTGTAAAATGGTATAGCCACTATGGAAAACAATATGGAAGCGTCTCAACAAATTAAAAACTGAACTACTACATGATCCATCAATCTGACTTCTGGGTAAATATTCAAAAGAATTGAAAACGGGATCTTGAAGAGATATTTGTATACCATGTTTAGTCACTGCAGCATTATTCACAATAGCTAAGAAGTGTAAGCAACCTACATGTCCATTAACAAATGAATATAAAGACAATGTGGTACATACACACAATAAATGATTCAACCTTAAAAATAAAGAAATCCTGTCATATGCTACAAATATAGATGTGCCTTGAAGACATTATGCTAAGTGAAATAAGCCAATCATAAAAATATAAGTATCGCATGATTTCACTTTCATTCTCTATATATCTAAAGTAATCAAACTCATAGACACAGAAAGTAGAGTGGTGGATGCCAGGGGTTGGGGGGAGAGAAAAATAAGAAGCTGTTCAATGGGTACAGAGTCAGGCAAGATGAAAAAGTTCTAGAGATCTGCTGTACAACGATGTGCACATAATTAACAATACTGTACTGTACATTTAAAAACTGTTATGAGGGTAAATTTATGTTAAGCATTTTTACCTCCCCCCCAAAAAGTACAGTAGGCACCATTTACCCAGCATTGGAACTTCTCAAGTAAGCAATGACGCAAGTGAGGGAAAGGGGCTGAAAATATTTGCAACTGAAAATTATGGCTGACCAAAGAATTTAAAATGAATAAAGAAAAGAGTGAGGACATGAAAGGGAGTGTGGTAAGGAACAATGTAAAGGTAATAGGATCAATGGGTTGTAGGCCCCAGTGAGGCAAAAGGATTTGTTGCTATTAGAGGGTATGAGCTGGAAAGGTGACAGATAATGATCAGAAAGTCGGGTACTTGAAATTGGAATTATGGAAGGGGTTAGAGTTACTATAATTATAAGCACATTATTATTGTATAATAAATCTGAGGTATGAAGGAGAGTGGAGGACACTGGAGGAAAAGGTCAAGAAACCAAGAGACCATGAAGGCAGTGGAAGAATCATCCACCTGAATGATGAGACCATCAAGAATTAGAATAAGGCAGTACTGTTGATAATGAGCAATATAAGATAAAATGTGCATGGGATAAGGGATACATGAGGGGAAAATAAGCTAAGGTTCCATGGAAAACTGCAAGTAGTAGTAGTAGTAGTAGTAGTAGTAGGTGGTACTGTCTGAAGAGGAAATTCAAAATCATGTTTTTTGTTTGATGTTAAGTTAAGGTGGGAGGAAGAGTGGTGTGAAAGTAGCAAAGGACAAGGAGAATAATCCATCTCCAGGCTCAAAGGAGAGGCAGACTGCAAAAGAATTAGTGTCCAATCTGAATCAAGTTTCAGTTGGAACAGTTCTCACAAATTTCGGGAGGTCCATAAACTTAGACGGGAAAAAAATTACATCTTTAGTTTCACTAGCCTCTAACTGAAATTTAATTATTTAATTATGAGTTGGCAAAACCCACTGTAATATTAGCAGTATCTGCAACTTTATAACCAAAAGAAATTGGATATTCTCATCAAATTACAATTTTGCAGAAAACTCAAAATATTATTTATGTTCATCATTATTTTATACTTTAACCCAGTTAAAACCTGCCAGTTATTTAATGAGTTAAAAAAAGAACAAACTATATCCAAAAAAATTTTAATGACTTTAATAGCTGTATTTCAATATAGTTGGTTTCTTTTGTAATTTATTTTTCACATTTAAAAACATTAGTCTGAGACAGGGGACACAGACTGCCCAAAAAAACTTAAGAAGCTTCAGAGCAAGAAGGTGGACAAATAGTCAGAAAGGCACAACGAAAAGGCTTCAGGGTTAGAGAGCAGTGGGAAGGAGTCTGTCACAGAGATTTATACAAAGCCTGTGGGGAATAAAGTTCAATATGTAGTAAAAAAAGAATGAGGGAAATATAGAAAATGTTAAGTGAAAAAGGCAAGCTGCAACATAGAATGCGGGATATCATTTATATAAAACACAAAAAAGGGAAATATATTTTTGTAAATGAAGAAAAAATTTTAGAAAGATAAAGTAGCAACAGTGGTTACCAATGAGAAGTAAACTGAGAAGGGGAGAGAGTAACAAGAGGAAAATTCACTTTTCTATAGAGTTTGAATTGTTTACTGAAAGCATATATTACAATTTTAAGTTGTGTTTAGGGGAATCTCTATTCTCCTTAGTATACTCTTTGCAGGAAACTAAGGGCTGGACCTCCAGGGTCCCCAGAGAACTCAGTGATACATTCTCAAGGAATGTCCAAAACCAAGCCTTTTTATCGCCAGATGAACATTAGAGGGAATAGATTTAGCTATTTGGGGCTGTCATGAAGCAATCAACCTTGTGTTAGCCCTTCAAACATTTGATTTTTGTGTTGAGACAAGCAGGAAATAAGAAGCTTCTGGAGTTCTCGCTTCATGATTCAAAGCTTGTCTGGGACAGGAAGCTGACAAGCAAGCCAGGATCAAAAGGCACTTCTTACCAAATGTAGCAAATATTGATGGTACTTCGTAAGTTGAATGGCTATTGTGGTATATAGAGAATCTTTTTTATTCAGCATCTACACAGCCACCTTATATGCACCTGTTTATTAGTTTTCCAAGTTTGTCAGATGATTTCCCTCGTTTTTCTAGGTAGATTATATGCTCTACAAAGCACATATGCAAAAAGTATAAATTTTGACTTTCCCTTTCAAATACTTATACCTTTGTTTTCTTTAGCCTCTCTTACTCCATTCACCAGGCTTCCAGTTAAATGTTTAACAGTAGCATTAAAAATGAGTATTGTCCTTTTTTTCATGGAAAATATTTAACAGCTGGGTTTATTATACGCATCAGGTAGTTCTACCCTTTATCAGGTTGGAAAAGTTTCATTCTTTTCCTAAACCTAGTCTATCAGAAATGGTTACTGAATTTTATCTAGTATACTTCTGTCATCAATTGAGATGATCATAATGTTTTCCTTTTTTATTAATAGTATAAATGACACTAATAGATTTCCTAAGGTCAAATTATCTTTGACTCCCTGGTTTAGCTTTACCCTATAGTTTTAATATAGTGTTGGATTTGGTTTGCTATTATTTTACTTTGGATTTTACAATTAAGTGATTTATGAGAATAGCCTATTGTTTTCTTGAGCTATCCTTTTTGCTAGAAGAGTTACATTAGCTTTGAAGAGCATCTTCTGCACTTTTCCTTTCTCTGGAAATATGTATAACACGAGAATCATCAATTTGAAGTCTGGCTCTTTCAAGAGGTATATCTTTGACAATATTTCTGTTTCTTCATCGGCTACCGGATTATCAAGCTTTTCCATTCTTTTTGATAATTTCACTACTTTGTATTTTCCTAAGAAATAATCCATTTCATCCAATTCCCAGGATGTGTGGCATAAAGTTATACATAATATTCTAAGGCTTTCATCTCGGTATTTATAGAAATGTCCACAGCTCATTTTTAATGTTTGCTTCTAGCTTGTTTTCATCTTAATCAGACTTGTGCAGAGTCTACCAGGTTTTGGTCTAACTGAAGAGTTTTGTTATTCATTAACATGATTTTATATTTATTCTTTCATCCTATTTTATTTGGGTTTATTGTTTTTAATCAGCTTGAATACCTTGCTCATTTAGCTTTAATCTTTCTCATTTACTAATTAATATGTAATTGGTATGAATTTCCCATAAAGTTTCACATTGGCTACATTAATAGTAGTAGTCTCACTATAATTAACTTCTAAACTGTGTGACATCAGTTATGCTTATCAAAGGTACTTAAAGGGTAGGTCTCTTCCCATCCTCTCAAAGAAGGTAAGTGTTTTTGTTTTGGATTTTTTTTCGTTGTTTTTTCTGCATGTTTGCGGGGTTGGAGGCGGGCAGGGTGAGACATCTTACTGCTCTTAATTTCTTTTGCACTGTGGCCAGAAAATTTAAATATAACCTATCTGATTTTTGTTATGTAAAAATCTGATTTTCTTTGTGGCACGAACATCCTTACTTTTTGTGAATATTCCATGAGTTGGGAAAGCATGCATGTTCTCAAGTAATCTATGTGCGAAAACTACAGCAAGTCTTTATTAAGAATCTAAAACTAAGAAATGGAAAGCCACTGAACACTATCAAGTTATTTTTTTTCTCCTCAAAGCTACACAATAACTTATTTCCGCAATGCATCTGATTTATTCCTCTCTATATAGGTCAACTTCTGATTACCCAGCTACTTGAATCCTACCACCCCTGACTGGGAGCAAAGCCTCTGTATTCAATGGTCTGAGCACTACAATGCTAACTTTGGTCTCCAGTGACCCAAAAGCAAATTCCTAGGAAAAACAATGCAATTGGCCCCACTTGGATCTGGGATCCAACCTCACTCTACTTAGCTAAGGCCAAGAAAAGCAAGGTAGCTGTTGTAAAGACTTTTTAAAAGCTCATCTATGGCCAGATCTCCTCTACTTCCAAGAACATGGAATAACTACACTCTTCTATTCCCTTGCAGTTCCGTAAAGGCGAATAACTATTTCTGACTGGCGAAGTTACATAATTGCTAGTTATAAGACCCTCATGTTCTCCTTCCTTCCACAGCAACCAAGAAAGCCATGTGTTCCAAAGGTATATAACTGTAAGACAGTAGACCCTCTGACAGGTTTTATCTCAATTGCCTACTTGACCCAAACTGGACAAGGTGTGAGAAATAAACTTTTACTCTGTCAAGCCACTGAAATTTCAAGATTTTGTTTATTAATGAAGCATACTTTACTTTAGCCCAGCAGTTCCCAATCTTTTTGGCACCAGAGACTGGTGCTATGAGAATCTAATGCCTGATGATCTGAGGTGGAGCTGAGGCAGTGATGCTAGCACTGGGGAGCGGCTGCAAATACAGATGAAGTTTTACTAGCTTACCAGTTGCTCACCTCCTGCTGTGTGGCCCAGTTCATAAGAGGCCATGGGCTGGTACTGGTCCACAGCCCAGGGATTAGGGACCCCTGCTTTAGCCTATCCTGATTAATAATGCCCTGTTAACCAACACCTCCCAGAGCTGTGGGGAGGTCAAATTCTCTGACATATTCTCTATTTATAATAAATTTGAGATCTCCAGTACAAATGAAATTTGAGGGAGAGTGTTTTTCCTTCCTATAATCTATAATTTTTCTAAAAATTATAGTTTTCACAACCAGAATAAAATACTCTCTAAAGTGCTAATAAAGTCCTGAGCACGTTCATTCTACAGAACAGAGAACTGAGACCCAAAGCATGTCTACAGAATAGAGAAGTGAAATCTAAAACAAAAAACTGAGACCTGAATAAGCCTATCCACCCAGTTACTACTGGGCTAAGGATAATTTCTCAGACCTCTGGATTGTTTATGTCAGTCAAGATAACACATTTTAAGATTTATTCCCTCATCTTTTAAAAAGCCTTTCTATGATTCTCCATGGGTCTATTTCCCATTTTATTCTAGTTTTTTACATAGCTCACTACATTCTCAACCTAAATAAGCTGGATCCCTTGATCCACTCTCCTAGTCCTCTAACACCACATTGTAATCATACAACTGGGTGGATTTGTTTTTTTAAATGCTGGTTTCCCCCACCAGAGCATAAGCACCATAAAAGCAGTACTCAAGGCTATTTATTCATTATTATATAACCAACTGTGGACAGTGTCTGATCTGTAAGAGGTGATCATTACATACTTATCAAGTTAAATTATACTTTCAAGGCCTTAAAGACTTAGAAATTACTATCAAGACTAAAACTGATCATCTCGAAGTTCTTGTCTCTGCTTCCTCAGAAACCCTGCTTCTTTCTCCTTAGAAAAGTTAAAAGTTTTATGGAAGGGCCAAGAAATGGGAGGTGTTCATAAAAGGTATTGAGATAAAGTCTCCTAGAAACAAAGTAAACTAGGAATCAAGCTATGGGGGAAGTGGGAATTCAAACATACTAATAGGAAAACAAAGTAGTAAACCTATTTATGTCAATCATAACTTTCCTCCTGTCTTATTAAAAAATGAACTTGATGTAAAACATAAAACTAAAATTCCCCTACACTCCATCCAATTAAAATTGAGAAAAAGGAAATACCAATGATTTTAATTTCTTATGAGACACTTAAATTTTTAGCCCCTCTACTTTTTTAAAGCTGTATTTCCTCTAAGTACAGAATTAACTGTATCCCAAATTTTGACGTGACATATTTTCACTATTATTGAATCTAAAATAATTTCTAATTCTTTTGTAACTTATTTGATCTATGGGTTATTCAGAAGTGCACTGCCTAATTTCAAAGATTTTCTCATTACCTTTTGTTATTGATTTCTAACTTAATTCAATTAAGGTCGAAGGACATTGTGAATGATTTCAATCCTTTGATATCTGTAGAGACTTGCTCTATGACCCAGCAAATGGGTCATATTCTATCCTTACTGAGTATAGTATTCTGTGTGTGTGTATGTGTGTGTGTGTGTGTCTGTGTATCTCAATTAGATCAACTTTTTCATTGTTGTTCAATTTTCTATAGCCTTACTAATTTTTTGTCTGCTAGTTCAATTAGTAGTATGAATATGGTCCCTGATCAAATAAACACACACACACACACACACACACACACACACACACACACACACACACACAGAACTACTCCATGAGGTAGGGATCATTATTCTCATTTTACAGACCAAGAAACAAACACAGAAATCAATATGCCAAAATTGCTAGTCTCACAGCTAAGGAGAGCAGCAGAGTTGGGATTTAAACCCAAGCAGAATCCATGCCCTTAACCACTATACATATATAAAAATCCTGGGATAAAATATTTTACCTCAAACAGAAAAAGGTTTTATTAAAACAGTACCAAAAAATGGTTAAGAACAATTTATCAGAAATGCTTAAGATATGAATTTTAAAAGAACACAAATATTGTATCCTCAGTATTAGAGCAAACTGCAAAAACATATAATAGAAAAGGACAGAAGGGAGTGGCTACATAGTGTAGTAGTTAGCACGTCTGCTTTACACACAGAAGGTCCTGGGTTCACACCCTAGGTGGAGCCACGGACCACACCCTGGGTGCACCACGCCCACCGAGTGCACTCGGGGCGCCAGGCCCCGGGTTGCACGACGTGAGCATGTGGGAGAAGATGCCCAGCCTTCAAAGATCCAGTTCTTAAGGGGAAACAGAAACATCCATGGGTCAGGGGTGGAAGAGGGGTGGGGAGGCACTAAAGAAGGGAGGGGAAAGAAGACTGAAAAAATTATATTAAATGTTAACAACGGTTATTATGAGATGTTTGGGATGTTTTTCCTTTCTGTTCTATTTTTCCACGTTTTCTAAATCCGGAATATATATCACCTTTATTATAAAGAAAAACTAGAGTGTTCTATATAATCACTGACTGAACTGACAGTGTTCTGTCTTAATTTTCAAGTTGAGATAAAAAAAAAAAATGTTAGCAAGAGAATGAAAATCACAGGAGATAATGGATATAAAGTGCTTTATAAACTATAAAGTTGTACAATACAAATGTTAGTAATAAAACATCCCAGGACTAAACAAAATAAAAGCTCTTTCATGCCTTTCTCTTTTTAAATATCAACTGCTTCAAAAGTCAGTTTAAAATTTAAATATTTTGTTTAAACAAATTTGTAAGAGTTGATTTTTGAAGGGCACATATCCTTGCATACTGACAAAAAGGAAAGCAACAAATGTAAAAAAAGTATCATTCAAAATCCTCTGATCTGTAAGATAAAAATAGGAAACCTAAATTTAACTTCCAAAAGTGATGTTATTTTTGGAAAAAAAATCTTGTAACTCTCAAAAAAGAGGAATTCATTAATTAAAAATGTACACATCATAGTAATAAGAATATATGCTATTTAGAATACATTTTCCTTTCAAAGTTTCTTTTGCTATTGCTTCAACAGAACCTACGAATAAAGAAAGCACAGCTGCTTAGCAGATGTATAATTTCAGTGTTTAGATTCCATTCTTTCTAGCTTCATTCTGCTAAAAGTTTTAGATTTTTTATTTCCATATGGTTTTTGACCTCCTTCAGCTTTGGTTTTACATCTTATTTTATTTTTGTCCATTATTACAGAAAAGTACATCAACTTCAAAACATCTTTGTTCAATGTTTAAAAGTTGCAAAGCTGAAAAAAAGAGAATATACAGAAAAAAAGATGATCAGATAACTAGAAGAGCCAAATTTTCTATTTCTACTTAGATAACTCCTCTCCTTGTTCCCTTAATTGTTTCTTATATTTCAGGTTCAGATATTCAGGTTTAATGTATGAATAGAATGTCAGCTTTAACTCACCTAACCTCCTCAAATTCTTAAGCTATGATACAAACAGTAGATAGTAAGAATTTTTTTTAACTTATACTGTGTATATCAAAATGTTTATAGATGTCATCTTTGAGTAGTATGAATGTAAGTAATTTTTACTTTCTTCTTGGGGCTTTTCTGTGTTTTAAATTTGTTCAATGAGCATTACTTTGGTAATCAGGCTTTTGTTTTGTTTTGAAAAGAAACCTGAGAGGACAGAGATTATTTTTATTGTCTACATGCCATAACCAATTACATTTAAACAATTTTTATGGGATAACATAAGCAATTTAATAATATTCCAGAGGACAGTTCGGCATCATTAATGGGTAAAAATTGGTTTCATTTCTCAACCTGTTTGGCTCCAAAAACTGTACCATAGATGGGTTTATTCCCTTTCATTTTCAATTGATATGGCAGTATTTTTAATCTTTTTTTCTTACTGCTCTCCCACAGGGTAGATATTAAATGTATTCTAAGAAACAATACAAATAACATATTATACTATGCAAATAGCTACCCAATTTCAAAAACTTTACGATTAGTAGCCACGGTAAAGCTATTTTAAAAAAGCTTTTGTGTGATCATCATCAACAACTAAAAATACACATATTCATATATACATCAGAAATGAGATATATAATCAAACATTAAGTTTAAAAAAATATTTATTTATAGGAAAGGTTTTGGGTAAATGTTTAAAAAGCAACTGTATTCCACTGAGTTTTAATATTCTTTTCTCTTCAAAGCACTGGCAACATCAGGGAAGTTGAAGAATATCAATCAAAAAGTTGCCACTCATGAAGTTTCTAACAAATTTTAAATATTAAAAAGAGAAGTAAGAGTTAAGTGTTAAAAGTCAATCAAATCTTACCCAACAAATATATACATATAGACCTTGTATGGAGATAGTATTTTACCAGGTACCTCAGGGAACACTACAGCAAACACAGGCAAACGCATCTATCTACTCTATGTAAAGAACATGGAATAAAAGCAGGCAAAAATAAAGTAAAATGTGTATGTGTGTTTAATATACAACCTCGCCTTAAAATAACCCTACTGCATTTGAGAACAAATATAATTCTGTGGTTAAGAACATGGACTTTATCTAAAGTCAGATTATCCGGATTTGAATCCCAGCTCTGCCACTTACTAACTGTGCAACCCTTAACAAATTATTTAACCTCTGCAGCTTTATTTTCCTCATATGTAAAAAGGAACTGATAACAATACCTACTGAATACCTCACAGAATATTTTAAGGATTAAATGGATGAATATGTGTAAAGTAACTTAAAATAGGGCCAGGTACACACAAAGGAAAATGTTAGGAATAATCTAATCCACTTCAATCTTGTATTTTATTATTCTAGATTCCTTAAACTAAAACCCACTTACTTTTTATATGTGAATAATGGCTGAAAATTAAAACCTCAAAAACTCAAAATCACCTATACTATTAAACTTGTACCTTTTAATGAATGCTTTTTATTGTATTTAATGTTTTCAAGGTTTGATAAACTCCAACAACTCCATAAAAACTAAGGAATAAGAAATTTTTCTAAATGTCCAATTTAAAAGGTTATCATATAGCTTACAAATTTCAAAGTTAGAATTAAAGAAAATATGCTTAATATTAAAATTACATTGAGCAGAACAGTAATACACTTGGAAACCATTAAGATCAAATGATCATGTACAGCAGTGGGTCCTCGAATCATGTCATTTCATTCAAGGTCCTGTCATTACAACGTTGATGAGATGTCACAGGAACTTATTCCTGTTTATATCAATTAGCCTACGTTTTGATATATATCGTTTATAAGATATAGTGAGGACTTATGGTATAATACTCTAATAGCTTTACATAGAGAAAAGAATGAGGTCTGGTGTCACAGGTGCTTTAGTAAGTACTTAAGGTGATATTTCTGTAACTTTAATAAAGGGTGTGAAATTGGTACAAACATGAGAAAGGTTTTTATTTTTCTCTTTTCTACCCCCAGCTATGGTTGGTCAAATTTCCCCTTTCTAACCTTTAATGTAGGAACAACTCCTACAGCTTTCCAGTAGCTTTCGGTTATTAAAAGTGCAGTTTAATTTATTACTATATAAAAGTTTAATCTTGAATCTTAAAATCACTTCCCTTCTCTCTACGCT
>NW_006438113.1:606794-620686 GCF_000325575.1 Pteropus alecto
GTGGGGAGGGGGTGGGGACATGAAGAACAGAATAAACTGTCTCAACATCTGAGCCCTTTTGTAGTACTTTGTGGTTATTGTCACTTCCCTAAAACAGACTATACTAGCTGTATCACAGGCAGCCAAATTATGGCTTTTCTTCTGGAGACAAGCTGAAGCTCTTTGGTGACTAAGGGGTTTTGGGGCTCTAACTTACTGCACATTTCCCTAAAGATCTGCTTCAGCTCAACCTCTGCTACTTTTGCTCCCTTCTCCAGGAGAGCCAGCCCTGTCAAGATGGCTGAAACCTGGTTACCTTCTGCATCACCCACTTGAACAGAAATTCAAAATAAATACAGGCTGTTCCATGGCCACTCCCTGTCCATCTTGAGATTTCTCTCCAATTTT
The DNA here is from genome assembly GCF_000325575.1 of Pteropus alecto. Taxonomy (NCBI): domain Eukaryota; kingdom Metazoa; phylum Chordata; class Mammalia; order Chiroptera; family Pteropodidae; genus Pteropus; species Pteropus alecto. The sequence continues at coordinate 607,182 of NW_006438113.1, forward strand.
CTTTATCCCTTCCTAGAATAAGCACAGGTAAACCAATCAGCTGTATAATGACTGTCATCTAGGTAATGAAATGTTCCACTGCATTTTTTGCTAGTATTCTAACCTTCAGAACTGGTTCTCTTCAACTTCTCCACACTAAGCATCTAAGAGAAGGCCACCCCAACGGAAGAAGAAGGGAGCAAAAACCACCAGCTCCCTGCCTAGGCAGACTAGTCACTGCAATGACAGTGTGCACAATTCCCCTCTCCTCCATCATCTATTGGGGTTCTGTCACATCTTAATAAGCCCTGGAGAGGATTCAGGCCACTGTTTGGGCTTTCTCTAGAACGTGGAGTCTTGACTTCACTTTACACTAATTCTGAGGTCTTAGTCCCCATTCTGAGATAACTAGGAAAAGTCTGATTCTACTTACTTTGTTTTACTTACTTGACCTTTGTGGAACAATGAACCTTCATTAGCCTCAGATTCTTGACGTACAAAAAAGGAAAAGCAACTAAACCTATGTCAATTTGCCAGTATAAAAAAAGCACTTTGCAAATTCAAATATTAATATGAACAGAAATAACACATACTGAATCAGAAGGTATCAGGATTAAATTTAATTTTCAAGGACCCTATATATACAACCATTCAAATTTCTCTCACACAAATATTCACCTTCATTAAGATTTATTAAGCATTACTATGTGGCAAGAACAGTGTTCAGTGCTCAAGTGCACCCATTCGTTAGTCTTCATAGTAACGCTTTGAGAGAGGACTATATTATCCTCATTTTACATATGAGGAAATAAAGCTCAGAAAGATTAATTACTTTGGTGCAAGGTCACAAACCTAGCAAACAGAAACCAGTAAGCTACCAAATACAATATATAAATAAATAAATAAACATATAAATATCTCAAGGTTTAATGAACCTTTTAAGTTATATGGAATCCAGATAAAGGAAAAGTCACTGTAATCATATCAAGATTTCTTCTTTTAAAAAAATTAGTGCCCTCTTTGTATAAAGATTTTACTTAATCTTAACTGAATGAACTTTTTTTCTTGTTTCTTCTCAATGATGTGACCAGTGGAACCAGTCACAAACCTTTTTCTATGCAAATTGATAAGATGGCAAGAAAGAATACAAAACTGTGAATAACTCTGGGGTGAATAAAAGCTTAGTCAATACAATTAGAGTAATTATACCAATCAATAGCTTTATTATTGTAGGACTATATTCAGGGAGTAGGGGGTACCTCTCTAATAGTATATTCTAATTCATCTAACACATTTTAATTTTGGACAAAACATTTTTTAAAATGTAGATTAAATAAATTTGATTTATGCCCTTTATATTTAAAATACTTAATCTTGTTTTTAGAAAGATATAAACTTCATTTGCTTATGACCCCCTGCCCTAACAGCCAGAAACAATCTGGCCATTGTCAAAGAGGGAAAACTTCTCTAAGCTCTTGGGTTCCAAATCTGGGCCTGCAAATTAGGCTGGCAAAAGACAAATTAGCAAGAGAAACAGACAGATTTTTATTCATTTACCAAAGTTTACAGAAAAAAAAATGTGACTCAAGAAGGCAGTCAGAATTTGGGGCTTCTATAGCATTAACAGAGGAAAGAGAGGGGAAGAAGGGCACTTACAGGAAAACGAACAACTTTGAGGTAATATAAATAGGTCCTTGGATGAATAGATGGAAGATATGATCGTTCTGCGACAATGTCAGTTTAGGTGTGGTACCCACCGGTCCACTCTTCTCTTAAGTGATGAGTGAATCTTAACTGGTTTCAAAACTCTGGGAAGCGAATTTATGACAACTGAACTCCTCTGAGAGGCTCTGCTTTTAGGCAGATAAGGGAGCTCAGGGGGGAAAAGCCTATTTCAAATGCCTTCAGCTCAAAATAATTTTTATGCTACAGTGGTTTATTCTGGACCCCTGTGCCATCTACACATACAGATATCTGAACAGTTACTCTGCATAAAGCACTGAATTAGTTGGCAAAACTGTTGGCAAAAAAAAAAAATATTTTAGGGCAAAATTCAGCTACCAAGGAGCTTGTACAATAAATTGAGAGTGCAACAATTTAAAGTTTTTATTTTTTGTTTTTAATAAATTTAAATTTGTTTCAAGTATACAGTACATTGTTTCAAGTATACATAATGTACTGTATACTTGAAACAAATTTAAATAAATTTATTAAATTATTCCTCCAATTGCTCCCTCCCTCCTCTGGCCCTCCACTTAGCCATCATATGAATGCTAACTGCATTCTCTATGCTGTGCTCCCCATCCCCATGACCAACTATCGACAACTAATTTATACTTTAACACTTCATCCCATTCTCCCAACCTCACAATCTGCCTCCCCGCTCTGTCCGTCACCAAATTGTCCACTATATTTGTGAGTCTGTTTTTGATTAGTTTGTTCTTTTTGTTCCTTAGATTCCACATATAAGTGAAATCACATGGTATTTATCTTTCTCTGTCTGACTTTTTTCACTCAGCATAATAACCTCTAGGTCCATCCATGTTATTGTAAATTGTAGGATTTCATTTTTTTTAATGAGTAATATTTCAGTATATATATGTCCAGGCTCTTTAGATGCAAGACATGATGTTTTGGAAAAGGCATAGAAAGGAACCAAAGATGTTTCAATTTTGTATATTATGCTTTATAACTGCTGTTTTCTATTTTCCGTCTAGTCTTTCAACATATTTAACATTTACTTTTTCTTAATTAAAAAGTACTATCATTGCAAACACTTGCTGTTTTTTAATTTACTGATGATAGCCATTCTGACAGGTGTGAGGTGATATCTCATTGTGGTTTTAATTTGCATTTCTCTGATGATTAGCAACCTTGAGCATCTTTTCTTATGTCTGTTAGCTATCTGTATTTCCTCTTTGGAGAAGTATCTATTCAGATCTTCTGCCCATTTTTTAATTGGATTGTTAATTTTTCTGTTTTCAACACTCTTAAAATGGCAAAGGAATTTTTACATCTCAATAAAAAAAATTTTTAAATGACCAAGTTAAGAAACATAACATGCCAAAAAAGAGTTAATATCCATACCTCGAAGAGTTCTTACTAATGAATAATAAAAAATAGAAGTAAAAAATAGAAAATGAACAAAGGACAGAGAAATGCAAAGAGCCAACAAACATATAAAATCCTGCTCAATGGAAGACTATCTAAGAAGACCAAGTGTTGTAAGTGTAAAAAATAAAAAATAAAGGATTGTAAGCTGACAAGGTCCTTGCAATCTGTGAGGGCAACCAAGAGTTGCCTCACCTAAAAATTAAAATTAAAATTAAAAATTAAAAAAAAAAAAACCCTCCTGCTCAACCTTACTCATTATCAAGGAAACACAGATTAAAACTATAATACTGTTTTTTCAGCTAGCAGCAGACTGGCAAAGATTAAAATAGAGTGATGTTATAATGTGTTGGTGAGTGGGGGGAGAACATACTCAAACACTTGGTTGGAATGTGAACTGTTACAAAGTTTTTTCAGAGCAGTTTGGCACTATATCAAACTCTGCAGGGCTTCTCTTACAATAAACGCATTTCTAAGAATTCATCCTATAAAATAAAAATAGTTTCACGGGATATATACAAACACCACAGCATTGTTTGTAATGCAAAAAAAAATGTAAACAATCTAAATATTCATCAAAGAGGATGAGTAAATAAAATTAAGGTATATTCACAAAATGGAATACTGCTAAGAAGAATGAGGAAAGTGACATTTACTGACATAAAAAGTCCTACATTTCAATGAAAACAAGATTAAAGAAAAGGATGTATAGTATGGCTCAATTTTTGGAAAGGGAAGAGAGAAAGAAATGAAGACAATGGAAAAGAAAGATTATACTTATCTCTATACTTTTAACATTTATAATCTGTGGGGGGTTGGGTAGGGTTACAGAAGACTTTCACTTTCTACTTCACAACTGTATTGTTTAAAGTTTCAATCACAAATATGTGTAACTTCTGTTAACAGAAGAAACAATGTAGAGTTTTATGGTAATACACAGGTAAGCTATTTGGAGTTTCAAAACCTGAGAAGGCCTGTAGTAAAGAAACCTAATTATTAATAGATGGTACAAGAAACACCAAAATACTACCCAAATTAAAGATACAGAAGAGCTAAATTCTAGGCCTGAACGACTGTGGAAGACTTCCTAGGAGAGACAGGATTTTGAAGCATTTTGATAGGGGGAAGGAAAGAAAGCAGCACTGTCCAACATAATGCATAATTTAAAATTTTTTTAAAAGCCATATTAAAAAAGCAAAAAGAATTAGGTGACATTAATTTTAATAAATTTATTTAATTCAACATATTCAAAACAGTATCATTTCAATATGTAGTCAATATTTTTAAAGCAGAGATATTTTACTTTTTTTTTTTCCTTACTTCCTAATCTAGTGGATAATTCAGATTAGCCACATTTCAAATATTCAATGGTTATATGTGATATTGGCTACTATAGTGGACATAATAGGTCTAAGAATTCTGAATCCAAACCTAGAATTGGATATTTAGGTGATGTAAACTAATGTAAGAGCAGGAGGAAATGAATGAGGCAGAAAAGGCAGACTGAGCCTGAGCAGAAGGCCAGTCTGAGATCATTAGAATTTTATATTGTAAGCAAGTAAAAAACCAGAAAAAAACATTTAACGAGTAAGGATGATTATTAAAGCACTATTTCAGGAAGCTTAACTTCTTTTTCTTTATTCAGATAGACATATAAATTCAACATGCAGTTTTTTTCCAACATTTTTATTGCATGAAAGATTACTGAATTGAAAATATAAAAAATAATCTGTCATCAAGTGACCATATTTTGTTGATTTGGTGTATATATGTATATTTAAGATACTTCTGGGTAGTTACTGTTGAAGTATTTTTATTTCATGACCATTTTAAGATGAATTGTGTCAAAATGATATAAGTTCTAAGAACTTCACCAAAAGTTAACAGCCTTTAACACTTCCGATCAAGAGTTCCTTTTAGCCAGAAATCTAAAATATTTTTAATTAAATACAAATTTAAGACACTCGAGATCTTATTATCCTGAAATATATTACAAAGAAATTTAATTGCTAATAAGAAAACTACTTACAAATTACGATATATATAAAACGGTATCACAAACATGCAAGTTTCCTCTAGGTAACTTCAAAATTGAGAGCCTATAACATTTCAGATAATCCACCTGAAGGCTAAAGAAAAAAAAAATCAGGGCTCACAAAAAGAGATAAGAAAGCAGTGCATGAAAAAACATTGGTTATAAGCCATTCCTTTCATTACTTACAATGACTGAAAAGGCAAAAAGAGTGACTTTCAGCCAAAAGTCAGAAATTCAGTGATGTCATCATAACTAAAAGCATTATATGAACCTGTAATTTCGGCACCTACCTACTCCGCATTAAAGTCATGGAATTTTCTTTCCTTTTTTTTTTTTTTTTTAAAGCAGAAAATGATCTTAAAGTTCACCAAGTCTCTTTCACATTTTAAGATATGGAAATGAAAGATAGGTTTAGAGTAATATCCAAGACTGCACGGCTAACTTCATACTTTTCATATTTCCTGAATTATCTACAATAGATGCATTGCTTTTCTAATTTTAAAAAAGCAAAAAAGGTTTGCTTTAAAAACTACTGAATACTTCCAGAAGCATTCTCCCTCTTCCTTTCTGGTCTAAGGTCTCATTCTATAGACCACCTTCTCAGGAAAGCCTTCCAAAGCACTTGCACCCTGGTTTCCTTATTACAGACTCTTATAAGCTCCCTGTACTTCTCTTTTACACATCTTACAGATACGATTAGATAATAATTTGTAAAAGTATTTAATGTCTATCTTTTCTACCTAGGTCTTAAATTGGTGTTTCTCAGGGCTATCCTAGGCTCTCTGCTATATACGGGGAATTCCTGTTATGAGGTCTATAATATAACCATGAAATTATACACAAAATTGTTGTTATTTGTGTAATTTTCTTCAGGCACTCAAAAAATGACCTTAAAAAAGGCTAAGAACCAAAGACAGTAGATTTATGTGGTTTTCTGCCCAAAGCCAACATTTCTTTTGGGGAAACAACCACTTTCCCATCTCACATGGTTCCATGAAGGCTATCAGTTCCAGAGTTTAACAGGCTCCCTGACTGGTCCAGTGGGCATGTAAGCCAGGCCTGGCCAATGATAGTACCCCACACTCCATGCAGATCCAATAAGACTCTCTCCATGAGACAGAATACATATACCTGGGAAAGAGGTGCCTTTTCCCCCTCTTGTGTAAGGCCCATACAAGTCTGGAGTTGCCCGTGGTCCTCCTCTGCCAGATGAAAGTACCTACTGAAAATGAGGCCCAAAAAGTGGAGAACAGAGAAGACAGACCTCTGATTACATCATCTGTAAGCTTAGATCCAGCCATGCCTATTTCCAGGCTTTCCAAAAACAGAGAGCAGGGGAATCTTTTCCCCTTTTGTTTACTTTGAGTTGAGTTTGTCACCTGCAAGCAAAAGTCACTTGAGAGAGCCACCCGATTTCCACTGTTGGACTATATAACCTATACTGTAATCACTCCCAAATGTCTATCCCCAGCCTAAACCTCTGTCAAACTCCAGACCCGTATATGTAATTGTCAAGTGGAAATTTCTATTTGTCTGCTGCATATGCACCTCAAACTCCATATGATCAAAAACAAACTATATTCCTCCACTGATCAGCTCTCCCTCCACATTTTTCATTTCAATCAACAATACACATCTACCCAAGTTCCAAGCCAGAAACGTAGGAGTCATTCTTGCCAATCCCATTACTTCTCTCGCTCATAACTAATTATCAAGTCCTGTCCATTCTAGGCCTTGATTACGTGCCACCATCCTAGTATGGGCCAGGATGAAACGGACTCCCCACAAGTTTCAGTGTCCTCAGTCTTCCTTTCTTCAAATTGCCTCTCCACTATGTAATTAATCTCTTTAAACTACAAATCTGATTATTTTATCCCTACACCTGACATATCCCTAGCCACTTCCTTAAATCAACAGCAATTATATACAGCCAGAGCAACAGCCAAGCTCCACTGCTTCTGATGTTATTAGTGGTATAACAAATGTATACCATAAGAAAACGAGATTCGTCAGAAACATAAAATTTTAAGAGTAACAAGAACTGTATCAGAGTAGTTCAGATTCACCTGTTTTTAATAAAAGATACTCAAGAATAACTTCCTTATCTATTCAATGTCTATTCATTAGTTCTATATTTAACTGCCCATATGAACTTGGTTTAGGGACCCAGTGCACCCATCATGAGTTCCACTCACTGATCATGTTTTCTCTAAGCCCCTACTCTAACTAGTGCTCTCTTTAAAAATACTACTGGGGATCCCCAAATACATCACTGTGTTTCCATTTTGAAAGCCTTTAAAATATTGACTACAAAAAAAAAAATGACACACATTATAACTATGATTCAGTAAAGTATCCAAACATTTTACAATTATTTTTATATTTACCTTTTTTATATGATTGTTAATGGTGATATATAAATACTGGATATTGTCTTTAAAATAATCTACAAAATTGGCTATCACAACTCTCCCATAATTCCCCCCTTATATAATCTGTGCCATTTTGTGAAAATTACCAGCTCTTAGAGAAGCTGTGAGTCAAAAAAATGAGCAAAAGAAATTGAGGGGGAAAAATACTGAAAGCTGGGAGTCAAAGTGCCTTGAAATCAGATGGCACATCTAGTTGTGGGAGACCCCCATTCAAAAATAAATACTTCTCTATACTGCCTGCGAGAAATATTTTACTTATTAAAGACAAGCATCCTCTTTTAAAAAATAACTTTTCATAACAGTAAAGCTATAAGTCACTCCTACAAGTGTGGTTTAAATTCTTCTTCTAAACATATACACTAAAAGAATAATAGTTTTGATAAGGGGAAGAACCCCTTTTCATCACCTCTAATGGTGCATGTATTATTCATATTTTAGAATCTCTGAAATTAGGGTGCATCTACAATCAAAAACTTCTTAAAAATAACTAGAAGCATATTTTCTTTATAAGTGGTCTATAAAATTATGGTGCATCTTATAATTGATGTAATTCAATGCAACTCAATATTTAATCTTATAAATTGAACTGACTTGATCAATACAGACATTGAAGTAATTAAGGAGGCATTTTAAAAGCATAAATACTAATAAAAGGTGGAAGAGGGAAGAAGGAAAGGAAAAACTTTCTAGTCCAAAATTTAGCCTAAGAGGAAACTCAATTTACTTTCCATGGTTCCCTGCTTCCAAGATCCAAAAGTCAGTGCTACTGTAACTGATGTCCAGCCACTGCTAGGCTAGACAGGGGCCCTTCTCCATTTATTCATTTTAATATGCAACAAAGTCAGTTACAGACCCAGTCTACAGTCTAGTAGCAGAATATCTGTATAAAAACATAAGACTAAATGACTCACGGAACTGCACACTGAACATGTGTGCATACCACTATATATAAATTATACTTCAATAAAGTTGATTTTTCAAAAAAAAAGACAAATGATTAAGTGCAATAAGAAAATACTACATAAAAAACTTTATGTTTAAAAATATACCTTCCTTCAGAAGGAACTGCATTCAAAAGAAAACGGAAAACTTCAGAAAGATGGAATTTGTTTTCTCGTCGTCATTCGATTTTACATAGCCTTTAAGTTGCACATTTTTTTTACCTTATTACGTTTTTTAAATGATATTGACATATAACATCCTATTAGTTTTGAGTGTACATCATAGAAATATAGTATACACATTACAAAATAATCCCCACAGTAAGTGTAATTATCATCAGCATACAAAATTATTACAATATTGCAAATTTTTCCCCTCTTTAATCCCCTCCGCCCCCGCCCCCCGACTTCCACCCCTGACCTATGGATGCGGCCGTCTTTACGAACTGGATCTCTGAAGGCGGGGCGTCTCGCCCGCATGCACTCTCCGCCCCCACCCTGGACCTTGCGCCCCCGGTGCACTCAGGGGCCTGGCGCACCCAGGGTATAGTCTGTGGCTCCACCTGGAGCATGAACCAATGACCTTCTGCATGTAAAGCAGACATGCTAACCACTATACTAGGGAGCCACCCAGATTTTTTGAGTAATATATGCATTACTCAGTAACATTAACATTATTCATATATATTAGCATTATGAAGGACTATGAAGAAAATTAACCAACTTATGATAGACCTATCCATCTCCACTGAAGTACCACTAACTAGTGATAGCCATTTTAATCAATTTTAATATCTCTAGTGATAATGTATCTTTAAATAAGATCACTAAACTTCTATTTCAAGAATCACATAATTTAGATATCTACTGACCTGTTTTAACAGAAAAGGATTTAACAAACTTTTATCACAGAAAGAGGTAGAATTTGAAATAGAATGGGTATGACTTGGACATATGGCAATGGGCCATGTGGGCAGTCCCCATAAAGGGAAGAGTGTAGCTACAGCAGGGACAGTGGAAAAGGAACATTTGCAGGAAGTAAAAATAGCGGGAAATAAGAATAGCAGGAAATAAAAATAATGTCTAAGGCAAATCCCATGAAAAGGACTTCGGAGTAGAGAAGTGACAAGAACTGAGCTTTAAGAGTAATTTAGGCAGAAATGCATAAGATAACCTGGATAAAGGTGGAAGTGAAGGCAAAAATATCATAACATCAATCTAGGTGGGATGAGAACCTGATTCGGTTCAAAACTAATTAAAAAGGGAAAGTTATCAAATATAGAACTATATAGACAATATATATGGTATACAAATATATATCAAATCAAAAAATTTAAAGAAAAAGAACTATGAAAATCAAATACTAGATTTGAAAACTCAGTATATAAATTTCTGGATTAAACACTAAAATTCACAAAAGAAATAGAAAATCTACACAGAACAGCTATTAAATAAATTGGAATGGTACTAAAATCCTCTTCAGGAAAAAAAACAATCAAAGCCTGAATTGTCTCATAGGTAAGGCCTGCCAAACTCTCAAGTAAAAGATAATCTCAGTCTAAATTGCTCCTGAAAAGAGAAAAAGGAAAACTGTCCAACTCATTTTATGAATCTATCATAACCTAGACACCAACAAGTACTAAGAATCGTACCAGAGTTAGCAGGAAAAGAGTGAAAATACCATGAAAATAGAACCAATAGACAGATGTTGGCTATAGACAAGATGTGATGGAATGGGGAAAGAGCTGGGTTTGGTATAACATCAATAGAAATAAGGAACACCAGGGAAACAAGTTTGGTAAGGAAGAGTTCAGTTTAATACAGAACCAGTAAGAGATATGCATAAAGCAGATGGAAAAACATTGATTCAAGTGCAGAAGAGAAATAAATAGAGATTCGAGAATTATTCAGACAGAAGGGTCTAAATCAGGGGTCCCCAACCCCCAGGCCGAGGACTGGTACCAGTCTGTGGCCTGTCAGGAACCAGGACACACAGCAGGAGGTGAGCAGCAGACTAGCCGGCAGTTTCATCTGTATTTGCAGCCGCTCCCCAGCTCTAGCTCCACGGCCTCAGCTCCACCTCAGATCATCAGGCATTAGATTCTCATAGGAGCACCGGTCCCTGGTGCCAAAAATGTTGGGGAACATGGTCTAAACAATAACGTCAAGGGACTAGAGACACGGGAAAGTAATCTGAAAGGTGAAAGTTGGAGAACATATATTAAGCACAAAGGAAAAAACAGAAAGCAGAAAAAGGGCAAAGAGAAAGTCAGTACAATGTCACAGTTAATTCATCTAGTTAATTCCTACTCATCCTTCAGAATTGTCCCAGGTTCCAAAGTAACATTTTTAAGAAGGCCTTCTCAGATTCTCCCAGCACCAGATCAGGTCCCCATTTCAAGCTTTTGTAATACTCTGTACTTTAATTATAATCATAATCACACAACAGAATTCATTCTTTAATATATGTTCCCCCCGCTAGACTTTAAGCTCCAGAAGGACAAGGGCCATATCTATTGTTGCAGCCTATTGCCTTGCATGGTGTATTAGAATACAATATTTATTGAATGAAATGGATGGGTGTACAAAAGCCAAGGAAAGACATTTCAAAATACTACAGAAAGCTCAAATTGACTCAGAAAAGGGGCATAAATGTTTTTGATTAAGTTATAGAGGACTATTGTGAAGGTGAAACCCAGATAACAAGGGGTTAAAAAGTGAATAGATGGCCAGGAAATAAAGGCAGGAAAAGTAGACTTTGACAATCTCTAGAGATGGTATTATAAAGGACTGAACTTTAATTTTACTTCAATTTTGCTCTTCTATTTTCTTTCATGACATGTATTACTTTTATAAAGACAAAACTTTTTTTAACATTCATGTGATTTGAAAAGGAAAAGCAGCAACAAGACAACTTGAGGGAGCAGTAGATTCAAGAGATTTTTGTAAATTGAGGGAATCTTTTTTTCCATTAAAGTTGACATTCAATATTTTATTAGTTTCAGGTGCACAGCACAGTGGTTAGACAGTTATATAACTTACAAAGTGATTCCTCCCCATAATTCTACTACCCACCTGACAGCATACAGTTATTACAATATTATTGACTGTATTCTCTATGCTGTACTTTAATCCCCATGACTATTTTGTAACTGCCAATTTGTACTTCTTAATTGTAAACTGAGGGAATCCTAAGCACATTCATACTTTTAAAAACTCCAAGACAAAAAAGAGAGCAATTCATATTCCATTAAGAGAAAAATGAAACGAGGGATTAACTAGAAGAACAAAAAATATTCTTCCACTAAGAAGTAAAGAAGCACATGATAAAAGGAATCCAGTAAATTTTGGAAGGAACTCTCACTGGATGTCTCAATCTTTTTAGTAAAATGTTTGGAGAAGTGAAGAAAGTAGAAAAAGTCTGAAATGAACTCCACAGATAATGAGCAGGGGATTAAAAACAACAACAACAACAAAAACAGGAGTAGAATACCCGTTCTATTAAAAGTACATTCTAAGTTTCAATCAGCCTTTTGGAAACTCAACCTATTTCTAGCTCAGAACTGTCCTGTATTTTAGTTTTACGTTTAAATATTTAAATCTGGTTCACGAACTTTTATTTCAACAACTGAAAACAGTGGTATGCATTAAATTACAATCTACTTTAATTCGGAATTGAACTCCTCTTACAACTAAATACAATAAAGTTGTGTTCAACTCAAGCAACAAAATAGCGATCATTTCAAGAATGAGTAACTGAAAAGTGCTCCTAAACATAAGTGTTTGCAGAAAGAGGTGTTTTTGTTGTTGTTGTTGTTGTTATTTTTAACTCATCCTATGCCTCACTTTAAGAATTCCTGAATAGTAGTAAAGAAAATCCTAGCTCACTTAAACAAGCTATTTAACTTCTTTTCGTCTCGGTTTCCTCGTCTAAAAAATGAGGAATACAACAACCAGAGTTATCATAAGGATTAAATGACGTAACACAAGTGAATGTGCCAAGTTCGTACTATGTACTCAGAACAATTAATTTGCTAACCGTTTAAAAGAGAAAACCTGCAACATTGACCATATTAAAACATCCGAGAGCATGGAAGAGTACAAGTCACAAAATGCCAGACCCTAATACATAGCACAGAATTTTTCTTCCCTGACGCAAGCTATTTTTTTTTTCGCTGCCAAACCTTTCTACTAGGAGTCTGGAAAGAGGGGGAAAAGGGGAGGGTTACATTCGATCCAGGAGAAAGTTTTCAGAAACCGAAATGCATAATCACAACAGACATGGCAGCGCAGGACAACAGGTGAAGCTCCGAGAAACCTGGCACCTTCCCGCGGACAAGTTTTGAAGAGGGCATGCAACTCCTCCTGGCTCTACTACCCCACGAAACAGACATGTTTTTTTCTTTTTTTGCAGAAGCGTATGGAGACAAATCGCGAATATCAACCTCGCAGCCCCTGGGCGAAGGAGGTGAGCGCCTTTCCCATTTAAGGATTCAAGAAGCGTCCTTGGAGGCGGCTTTCGCCCACACAGCCTCCCCAAACTCAGCCTGAAACCCGGGGGTGAGGAACAAAAGAGGGGCCAGGCAGCCGAGCGGCCTCCAGGGCTCGACATTGGGCGTCCAGGAGGCCAGCGTCCGCGGCAGGTTCGGGCCCGGGGTGGGGGCGCGGGACGGCGGGGCCCAGTCGGCCGCGAGCTGACACAGCCGGGGCGGCAGGGACCCCGCGAGACGACCAGGCCCGGCCGCTCCCCGCTCGGGCCTCCCGCACGCGCATAGCTCCCCCTGAAACTTCGCCCGAAGCCCGCGCCGGCCTCCCTGACGCGGCCGGCCTCTCCCCGCACGCATACGCATTCTCCCGACGAGCCAACTCACCCGGACCCCGGGGAACTCATCCTCCAGCCCTCGGCGCGAAGCAGGGTGGGCGCGGTGAGCCACCGGGACGCGACGGGGGCGCGGTTCGGCCTCCGCCCTCGGCGTGCAGCGGCCCCGGCCCGGTCGCCCCTCGCGC
>NW_006438113.1:620893-659114 GCF_000325575.1 Pteropus alecto
AGGGGCGGACCTCCGGGAGACGGGGCTGCGCGCGCGCACTGGGAGTACACCCGCCGCGCTCCGCCCCGGACGCGAAAGGAGCCGAGCGCGCGGCGGAAGCGCCCGAAGGGTCCGCGGTTCCTGGCGCCCGGCTGCCGGGTGGGAGGGCCAGCCGCCGTCAAGGGGGCGCCGGGCTGCTGTCTAGGGGGTTTCTTCTCCGCTCGATCCCGCCAGCCCCTCCTCACCAAGAAGCCCCACTGCCGCCGTCGTGGGGCGGCTAGTCTCTGGAAGCCGTGTCAGGCATACACGGTGCGTGGGACGCACGGACACCGCAGCCGCGTGCTGCGCGCGGGCCGGGCCCCCTAGGACAGAGTCCCTTCTGGCGAGTCCTTGGTGTGGACTACTCCGACAAACTCATACTCCACTTGAGCGCCAGTTGGTGGGCTGGTGAGATAAGCCTGATCGCTCAGAATCCACACACCGTGGTGTGGCGACAAAGAAAACACATGTAGCCACACTTCAGCCATTATTCACCCACAGCGCCCCGGTTTCTTTTTCTGGGCTTTTTGCTAATGTGCGGAGGCACTGGTGGGGAGGTGGAAGTGGACCGGCTCCGAATGAGCTGCAGGACACAGAAGCGTTTCCGCGTTGGGCCAGGCGCTCCGAGGCCCGGGCCTCCCTGAGCCGTGTGATCTGCGAACCCGTGAATTCCAAAGGCATAAGATGAGGAGCGGCGTTAACCCAACAGAACTGAAGTCATTGCACTATAAATATTGCTCCCTTCTCCACCTTTGGCTCACTCTAGTGACCTCGCGTACCCTCCGGAGTCTTATTGCCCCCATTTGGAAAATATAAATAATTGTCACTACTTGTTTTCTTCCATTTTTCCTCATTCTTTGTGGAAAATGCTGTTAAAAGTATTCAATGCCCTGTATGTGAAGAGTATAGGCCCCTTTTTAACACCATTTGTGACCTTAATCTCTGGTATTTCAACGAATGTCTTTACAAAAGATACTCTTTTTTTAAGGTCCTGTTATAAAATCACTTTTTAAACTGGGTAAAAAGAGGAAAAATAAAAATGTGCCAGGCACTAATATTTGTTTTTGTACACGTTCTCCCTAAAGAGATGTTTAGATTTCAGAGTGGTCCACTATATTTTTGTTTAAATGTCTGAATTGCCTTACATTCTTGTTTAAGGATTTTTTGGGGGCCTATCTTCTATTCTGCCTCTCCTTTCTCTTTTTACCTAACTTTGCCCTTGATATTTCAGATATCCTCCGTAATTCCAAGTTCTTTTTCAATTATATTTACTCTCATTTTTTTTCTTAATTCTAGCTGTCTCAGGCTCAGGTTTGAGAATCATGGGTTACAGTATCTTGCTAGCAGAAAGAACGTATGCTATGGTGTTTCCTTTCGTCAACTAAAATTTGTCACTTTTTCAAGTTTTCTATGTACTATACTGCTTTAATTTTAGGGAAAAGTCTGGACCTTTTGCTCAAGGATATTTAGACTGACCAAAGAACTCATTGATGTTTGCTGAGCAATGTGTCATGGCAGATAAAACCATGACAAGTGTGTTCATATACCCTCTAAAACCTAATTCAATTTTCAGATGTATGAATTAATCTATAAAATAGAAAAGAGTCTCAGGTTGGAACGTAAGCACATCAAGTTTCTGAATGTACAAATTGGTGTTACCTGGCTTGTGTTATATGCCACTATAGAAATGAGAGCAAAGTTGAGGCATCAAATTTTAAGTCATGATATATTTTTTCTCTACAAAAGGATCTCTTTTTTAGGTCTTTGGCAATTTTACTTGACATCTTTTTACTCTCCTTAGATAAGGCCTATATAGTACACAGGATTACATCTTTAGTGTTTTCACAGCGGTCAAGCGATCCACTGACAGTTGAGCAGGGCATAGTGTTCTCTTTGGTTCCTGGCATGTGCGTGCATGCCAGCCTGTTTCTCCGGTTTGCCTGCCCTCTAAATGAAGAAAGCGGCCAGGAAGACCAAGGAGACATCTGGACACAAATGGTCTGGCGCTCAAACTCAAAGGCAACACCTCAAGGTCCAAATTTAACATTCTCTAATGTGACGATTAAGTAGATTAACAGAGTCGGCTGAAATGGGCCTTTTTTCTCTATACAATTTGTTTGAGGTATAGGTCCCAAGAGTGATAGTGGGTGACATGCCCAAATCACATAGCATTAGTTTGGAATGGAAAATTACCCTTCTCATACAGTTCTGAAATCCTCAGGGACACCTTCCCTGATCACCTGTCTTAACACAGCCAATTTCATTTTTTTTTTGGTACCACTTTGTACTTTATGAAATTACCTTGTTTGTTTAGTTATTTGTTTATGGTCTGAGTGTCTTTGTCCCACTAGAATGTAAACTCTATGAGAGCAAAGACTTTGTCAATCTTGTCCTCAACTGTTTCCTTGGAGCTTAGTTTCTGGCATATAGCACTGCTCAGTATTTGTTAAATGAATGAGAGAGATAAGGATAGCATCTAAGAAATGCTTCCTCTAAGCATTGCTGAACCTTGTCATCAAGACCCAGTTTTAGAGGGTGGCATGGCCTATGTTGAAAAGGTGAGGGTGGGTCAAGGAAGCTATGGATTATACCATCTTCAGTGAAGTGGAGACTTCTGCTTTCAGGGAAGGCAGTAGTTCAGTAGATTAATCCAAGTTAATCCATCCAAAGTCATTTTCCTGTTGTAAAGACTTTATGAGGCAAAGGCAGTACTAAGTCTTTGTGAGTATGAAGATAAGTAAGAGCCCAGTAATTGAAGGGTAATGCTTGAGGTTGATTTCACACCTAATGTTAAATGGACAAAAACATTGTGAAGAGTAAACAACTACATTTTTCATTAGGGACACTACTACGTCATTTTATTGGTTAACAGTACAATAATACCCTGTTATGGTTTAGAAGGACCAACCCAAAACAAATTGTGTAAGAAAAAGATGATAATATATAAATATAATTCAGTGCACAAAAGAGAAACGTTTAAAATTTATTATAAGTTTGCTCTTTAGAATTGTATATTTTACTTTTCCTTCTATTTTTAACTCTAAATAACTTTTTCCTTTTCCCATTTCTCTTTGCTTCAAAGCACTTGTTTACTTTGATTAAAAAATGGTGTACTGAGGCTCTTGCTGCAGAGTAGCCACCACTTGATCCCACCTATTTCATGGTCTCTATAGTCTTCCTGTACCTACTATCAATAAACCCTTTACCATAAAACCCAGTTCATTGCTGGCTCCATGGCAGGAAGAATTTTCAGAGCTCCAGGCCCAGGACTCAGCCTCCTGCCTTTGCTACTTACTTCGGGATCCCTAACCCTGGCCCCTTTCTGAGAACTGACTCACAGCACTTTACTTGTGTTTGAAGCCCTAGCCTATTAACCTACATGGAACTTGGTTTTCTCTGCCTGTTGACTGGACTCTGCCCCACACCCGAAACACCAATTCTGCTGTGCACTGATAGATATTTGATGGCAACACTTACTTGCCTTCAGCTCTTCGTTCCTAGTTTCTCTGTGTCAATAACCGATCCATCTATCGGGCCTCTTTTCCCCCTATTACCTGATGCCTACTGCTCTCCTGGACTACCACCTGTTGCTTGCTCACTGCTCTCTGGCTATCAGGTACTGCCTAAAGGGCTGGAGTTCTTCCCACCAGACACCTGGAGCTTGGGCTCCCCTACCCCAACTCCCACTCAGCCCATGGTAACTCTTCCTCATCCTGTAGCAATTCACCACCCTTACTACCCTGCCTTTCTCTGTCCCGAGAGCAGTGGGCTTATGACCTATTACACTTTGGTTATTTTTTTAACCAAATAAAAATTTTAAAAGTGTAATAGGTGTGTTTGTGTGTATATATGTATTTGTATTTTTACATATATATTTATCCATATATATTATATTCATACATATATGTATAAGTGTAACTCATATGTGATTCTACACACTACTCCAAAACGCTAATTCTACTCAATAATTTTTTGGGGACTAGTAGTCCAGAAACCCCGGCATCTGGAACTGAGTATGATTACCTTGTGAATAACTCGTCAAAGGAAGACAAGGTGTCATGATAAAGATTCAAGCTGACATAACCGAGAAGATACAATCCTGGATTGGGAATGTTGAGTTGTTAACAGCCATACTGTACCTACTGTATATGGTCTACACGGTTATCCAGGTGTGTTCTTAGGTGTAGTGTGGTGCCGCTAATGTGACCAGACATACTAGTTTATCTACCACATATGTTGGAGGTACCTATCCCTGTGGTGGACATGAAGTTCTAGAAGACAAGAACTGTCTTATTCTCACTTCGTTGTATCCCTAGGACCTAGTGTGCTGTCTGGCATACCAGTAGGTAGTCAGTAAATACTCACTGAGGGAATGATTGAATATTCTAGGCATTATAGTGGACTACTCTCCTCTAAAAACTTAAAATCTAGTAAAAATAAGACATATACATAACTCCTTCATGTGATGTTTGTTTGAGTCAGGATTTATTGCCTTTAAGGTAGTTGATACTTCATTTTGTTCTCAATTAATAGTTTGCCCTTATTAATTTATTTTTATTAACCATGGCAGAGTTGTTTTTTATTTGGTTTGGTTTGGTTTTTTTTTTTAGTATTCTTTAGGATTAATGATAAAGCACTTAACATAATGGAATGAGAGTCTAACAAATGCTGTACATGATAAATAACACAGAACCAGTGTTAATGAGACACTCTTATCAAACTCTGGGAACCACTGATATATGGCAACATTCCCTTCGACTGGTCTCTTCACTTCCTGCAGAATGGGGCACATTCATTCTCCTTTTAATGCCATTCTCCTACCTGCAATGCCCAAGTATCCCCTCTTGCAAAGAGGTCAGAGCAGTCAAAGACTAAATTCAGGCTTTTCTCTTCATTGTCTATATCACTGACTTTTTTTTTTTTTGCATAGTGTAGCTGTTCCTGTGTCTTTATCCCAAATAAGACTTTGTACCTTTATTTACTTACATGCAAATAGGGGTTTCCTAGCCTCCTGGCCTGATGGAGGAGAGTTTAGGGGATATCAAAATACACAAGCTATCAAAATAATAGCTACAGGCTGGGGCCTATCATTGAAATTATCAAAATCTTTGCCTCTGCTAATCCATTTGTTTTCAAAGTCCAACTAGAGGAAGGGGGTGGTCATAGTCTCCACGCGTCTGCTGTGCTCTCCTCTCCCTCAAGGTCAAAGAGGGCACTCCTTTTCCTCCCTCCGTTCAGCCCTCCCATGCCCCAGTTGTTACCACGGTTGCTTTAGTCACTGCACTGAGCACAAGGTTGGTTACATTGCTGGACTCCAAGGGGCACCATTCACGTCTAGCTCTGTGTGAAAGATGGAGCTGTGCTGTGCAAAAGCTGCACCTGGCCCTACTGAACACCACAGAAGTGTCACTCAAATGCAGACAGGGAGCCTAGTTCCTGGCTTGTTTAAAGAGTCAGCTTTTTTATTGGTTAACACTATAATATATGTACATGTAACATTATATATTACATTTTATATATGTGGCATATTGTATAACATATATCTTTCAAGGCATTTGGGGGCAACGAAAGTGGCAAGATGCATATTTATCAGAATTAATAGTCAGTTATAATTCCATATGTGAATGTTCTTAGTAACAAAAGTTATTGTTATACTTGCAATAATGCATCATATTAATCAACTTTTAGCTATATGTAACCGCATGTCATAAAAACCAGGATATCTTTGATTATAAAAACATCATTTTATGTACAACTAGGAAAGAAAAAACACTGCCGATTAAAGTAGGACATATCAGTTGTAAGACATCCAAATTTCAGAGATGATAGAATATCAAAAAATGTGTATGTAAGTATTGATGAAATACAATGTGCTTTAATGCACCTAAAATGCAAAACAACACCATACAGGCCAATAATTTGAAATGTTGAGTTTCTAGATTTTTGACATATAATCTTATTTGTTAGTTATGCACAGTCCTCAAATAGATCAACTACAAATGTTAACCACAAAAGCAGAGACAGCACAGTTTAACTGCGTATAAACATGTAAAACAAACAAAAGTGAATAATTTATGATTCAGTTACATAAAGTTTAGAGGAAATACTAGCATCAAGTCGTGTGTTTAGATTATATTACAAATAAAAAATTAACTTTCTGACAGCTGCTTATACTAAAAATGCGTGATGACAAGAATTGAATTTTAGATGTTACACGTGTTTTTATCTTTGGAAGAGTCAAACTAAACAATCAGAAAAATCTCAACAGTACAGTAGAATGACTTTACATGTATCCCGGAAGCTGAACAATAGTGCTTGTTGCTTATGGGGCCATCAGGAAAAGCCAGCTGTGGATTTCTTTCTAGTACAATTAATTGCTTCCGCTGTATATAAAATTGAAAGAATTGGGTGCTTTACTGCGGAAAAAGGATATCCTGCTACACTGCTCCTGTTTCCTCACAAAGGCTATTATTGAGCCTTTTGCCATTAATTCACATTCAGTGGATTATCCTGTGATGAAAGACCAAGAGGCTTTTCATTTTTATAGTCTCTTATCTCCTATTTATTTGGCACCTCTCTGGAGATACCTGCTCTTCTCCCAAGACTTGTTAATTGCTAGGATGTCAGAAGGTAGCTAATAACTGAGTTCCTTTCAGAAACAAATTGTGAGCCCATTTCTATACTTTTTCTTGGAGTGTCCTTTCTCATCGCTGAGAAATATTCTGAGTTCTGTCATTATTTGAAATGATAGACTTGGCATTCCCAGTGCCAACTTTCAAACTCTGTCCACCATACACTTGGAGATTAGCGAGTGACTATTTTATAAATCCTCTGTGTAGACCTGCACTGTTCAATACACATGCCACTTGCCAAGTATGGCTCTGTAAATTTTAAATTAGTTAAAATTAAGTAAAATTAAAATTCAGTTTCTCAGTCTAAGCTCATTAAGTGCTCAATAGCCACATGAGGTTAGTGGCTACATATTCTTAATTACTAGAAAAGTGCTGATATAAAACATTTCAATTGTCACAGAAATTCTATTGGACAGTGTTGTTATAGACTGTGACCTGCTCAACTCAGGTCTCATGAACAGTATCTGAGCTCATCTCCTGAACTGATGTTTTGATTCCCATGATTCAAAACAAATAGTAGAAAGACTAGTACTTTCAAGAATCATTTCTATAGTTCATTACTACAGGAGTGTCCCTTAACATGTGGGGCACAAGAGCACTAGTATAGAAATACTGTAAGAAGTGTTCTTACCACATAAAATAAAAATTTTAAGTGGTAGAAAATTGACCAAAATGCTAATAGTGGTTGTCTCCAGGTAGAGGGACTATGGTTACATTTTCTTCCTATTTATATGTTTTTTGGATTTTATTCAGTTAGCACATATTCTTAATTACTAAAAATTACTTACACCCATTTCTTTTTTAATGACCAGTTTCAAACTAAGGTGGTTTTATCCAGACTCTGTCTCTAAGAGAGGAAGTAATCATTTCGAGCAACTGTTTCTTTAAAAATCACTCAGCAAACATCTTTAGTTGAGAGATCTGTATTCCCTTCTTTTCTAGCATGAATAGTGTCAAAGAGCCTGTGCTTGGGGTGCCCTAGAGCCCTGCTAAATAAAGTGACAAAACATCCCACTGGAAGAGATGGCTCATGAGCGCCAGCAATCCTCTCATCGAGGCATTTGTTAGGCATTTTGCCAGGATCCACACATTTCTAGACTATAGTCCAAAGTCTGGGAATCAAGGCCCAGCAGGTTAAGGAGGTTTGTGGAGCTGAAGAGGGCACCAGTTTTCCCTCTGAGAAGAGAACCATAAAAAGAAGTTCTTGTTTCCTAAAAGTTCAGGCATGATCACACAGGTTTAATTAGGAACAGTGAGCTGTTTACAGCAAATTATAAACTGTAAAAAGCAGACCTCAGTGGACACTCCCAAGGATGTCCCATGAACCCTTACTTCTCCAAGTCCAGATTCAGCAGATCTGGCTTGGTGAGGTAGGGTACTGCAATGCCAGCTAGAGGACTATCCCAGAAGTCCCTTTCCAGAGCTTTCCATGACCAAAGGAAATGGCTAAAGAGCTCATGGAAAGCTTCTGTTTTTCTTTTCTTTCATCCCTGAAACTTGAAGGCAATCCATTGTTTTCTTGGCGGCAATTGAACCCACCCTGTAGGGAGACCCTTCAGAAACAGGCTAAGCAACACAATATGGTGGGAAGAACACCAACTTCGGAGTCAGAATTCTGGCTGAACTTCCTAATTTTTGACCTTGGGCAGAATTCGTCACCATCACGGAATCCCAACTTCTTCATCTATAAAATAGGGATAAATAATATCAATCTAATGAGACAGATGTGAGAATTAACTGAGAGTATATAAAAAACAGTTGGCATAGAGTGCTCAATTAATTTTAGTTACCTCTTCTTTTCCTTCTAGAAAGTGATTGGTCCATTAGTGTTTATGTTGAAGTGGAAAGAAAACAAACTGTAAAATTCTTAATGAGGCTTACTTCAAATACAGCCCAGTGCAGTTCAGTAATTAGTATATGAGTTCTGCTTCAACTTGGGCTGGGCTCCAAGTCTTCATTCCAGCCTCAGCTCAGGAATTTCCTTCTCCAGAAAGCCTTCACTGCCCACTCCCAAGCTGAGTTAGTGTCCCTACTGAGTGGTCCCATGGTACCCCAGCTTATTTCTGTCCTATCACTTTCCATGCATTCTGCTTCTCAAACCAGGGTACCATTGAGTACAAAGTATATGATATTATAAGGTATCTTCTCCAGGGCATGAGTTTTATCTAATAATAAATAAAATAAAGGTCATAAATTTTTCTCAGCCAAAATATTAGACTACAAAAGAAAATTCACAATTGCATAGGGTGCCTAGAGGACATGTGTTTATTGTCCTTTGTTTTTAGGTCTGCTTTGCAGAAAAGTTGGAGAAATATTTATTGCCAGATGATAGTGAAATTATGCTGTAACTTGTATATTTCTGCCACCAGACTAACAGCTTTGTCAGGGCAGAGAATGTATATCATTCACCTCTGAATTAGCAATACTTAGCTACTTCCAGGAGGCCTGGCTCAAAGTAGAGGCTCCAGAATGATTGTGAATTGAACTCTGTCTTCTCCCAGTACTTTGGAGAGAATGTAGTATTTCCTCCAAGGAGAAGAACTTTGAAACTGTTTAACTAACAGGACTTCACATCAAGTGCCTAGTGGAGAGAATACACTCTTGGCTGTACTTTTTGGGAATGGTAATTAACCTACCTCAGCTTTGGCTTCCCAACCTGGTAAGGTTATGAAAATTGAATGAGGAAAGATTCAAAAAATGCCAAGCACTGTGCTTGGCACATAAAAGGTGCATGAAAAAAAAGTTTCTTTATTTTCTTCTATAGTCACTTTCTGGTTATTAATCTACAAACTAAGAGATGATTCTGGTCACTTTAATCATTTCACGCAACTCAAAAAGGACCTGGTATCCATGGCTCAGATATGAGCCACTGGAGCTTTTTCTGCAATACCCTGCTCCTTCCTCCTAAACCTCCAACCTAATATTACCATACCATTTAAGAGATTACTTGCTATCTCGGTTACCTTCACATTAAACCTGGGCTTCTAAGAGAGGGATAATTTAACTAGAAGGTGGAGAAAGGTAACCACCTGTTGGAAGGTGTGAGCTGCAGAGTCAGGGCCCATTTCAAGCCTTGCCTTGTTCAGTAATCTGATTTACTCTCTCAACTCCAAGGCATGTCTTGGTCCTGGTTCTGGAGACAGCCCTGGACAAATGTTGCCAGTTCCCAACATAGAGCATTAGCCAGGGAATCAGGATCCCCAAATGGCTGTGTATTTTGCTATTTGCCTGGGTCCACGGTAGCTTTAACAGGAAACTAATAAAACTTAAGCTTCAGGATCCTCTCTCTGAAAGGCCCATAAGAATGCTGAAATGTTCTAGATTGAGAGGGAAGTCAGGTTGCAATCAGGGAGCATTCTCATATAAGCTCTTCTGAAAACTTGCCTAAAGAAATTTCAGAAGAAAGAGACCTAGAGATCCATGACTCCAGTAATTTGTTGATTCTTTCTTCTCATTCCAAATGAATACTCAGTTTTGTAATAATTTTTTTTTTTGAAATTTTGTATTATTTTTCTTAAAGATGGCCCTACAAACCTGGATCCCAGGCTGGATCAGGTTCTTCTCCAATCCGTGTCTACTTTTCTCAGTGCCTCACTAACCTATAGTTCACCAGAAAGTCACAAGTATGGGAGGAGACTCTGCAGGGGTTCCTGTAGCGATGACTACATGCAAGATGGAACCACCCTCACTACTTGCATTCCATCTTCTACTGCAGGTACACATTGGATGCCTTGCACCAATTCTTCTTCCACAAATATTAGGGCCCTCTTGCATTCCCAAGTGTTTCACTGGAAGTAAAAGATAAAACCTCTATTAGTTAGCTTCTGCCCTGAATCTAAAAACTTTTAAAATAGTCTTTTTATACCTACTTTTATGCATCAAATAGACTTTGAACTAGAGTTAGATAAGGGAATAACTGCTTTGTAAATGGAAAGGTAGTAAGAATTTACTTAAGCTATTTCCCGTTTAGAAAAAAAAAAAGTGCAGCTCACTGCCAGCTGAATCCTTCAAATTCATACTGGACACTGTGTGAACAAGCACATTCCACATGTAACCAGATTGACTTTCACAAAGTACATATAGCTTGAGACCAAATTGTGCTCGTTTCATCAGGATGTACTGCTTCATAGCCAACCGCCCCTTGAATAGCATCAGCAATTCATCAACTACAATGTTTCTGTTTGGAGTATATACAGTTGAAAACTTATTTACAAGAAAGTTGAACACGGGTTTGATCTTCTGCAATGAAATCTGGGCCTTTGACCAGTGGATATGGAAGAATTGTTGACAAAATACAGGCACTGAAGCAAAAGTAAAAATCTTTCACCAGTCATAATTTGCCTGAGATAAGGCACATCCAAAAGAGGCCTTGTCAACCAAAACATCTCCAGCCCAGGTTTCTGCACAATATCTTGCAATAACATTACTGCAAAAAAGACTTTCAGTTCATCACTATCAGCGTCTTTCCATTTATCCATCCATGAAAATCTTTTCAGACCAGGTGGCTTTGAAACCAACAAGGCAGCTTGGCCATTCATTTCGCTAATAATTTTTGAAACTAATTTTCCAGTAAAGAACAGTTCAAAATACTGTAGTTGGTCAGTGGTATCACCGACATGAACTTTTCTGCCAGGTGTGCTAGGAAAGTCATACCTTTCACATGGAATCATAACATGAGTTGACCATTTCAGAGCACGACCCAAGTCAGCTGATGTAGGGCTATTTCCATCAGATTCCAAATTGGATGGAGGCCTAACCATATAGTCTTCCAAAGCACTATCTGAAAAATCAGAATCATCTATTTCGGAAAAATTGGATTCACCAAGTAAATCTGGAGCTAACAACTGTTCAAGAATGATGTTAACATCACACGTAGGAATGCTACATCTTCTAGGATTTGACATTTTCAGTGATCAAGAATTATTGTATTTTGTAAATGGAAATACCACTACTAAAAACAGAATGCTATAAATAGAATGATGTCATTTGTTTCCAAAGACTATCAATACACTAGAGCGATGCAAAAATAGTAATAAAAGTGAGATATTTCATGGCAAACTTTGGGGGTAAGGTTAAGGCTGTAATCCGTAAGTTATCTTGGGGTAAATGCTGCAGCTGCAAGCGCTGCTGACAAGTATTCTCCGAGAAAACAGGAAATGGGTTAATAAAATGTTTTATATTTTTAATAGAATTTGTGAAAAATAGATCTCAGATCCCAGCTAAGTGATAACAATGATGAAATCCTTTTGTCACTTCAGTTGTAAATCTGTCCAGCCTAATGAATAACTGTAGATGAAAAAAACAAAAAACATAGTCCAGTGCATACTCTGCTGTGAAAAAGTATCCAGAGTTTTTCAGTTTGACTAACACATAAATGTGCTCCAAATCGTCATTCCCCATAGTTGCTTCTGTGTAAACAGGTGAGAATGACATAAACAGTCAATTATTATATAATGTAAAAATGTAAGAGTGTTGTGGAAATACTGAAGTGGGAATGCTGACCCACAGAGTGGCCAGGATGATGTCGTGTTATGAGAAGTTAGCTCTAGCATAGGTTAAGAGGCTAGATAGGTCACTGGGGCCCAGAAAGTTAGAGTCTTGTGTGTAGGTTAATTTGGGCTATATCGAGGGATATTGGGAATCTATGAATGTTAAGCAAGACTATTATATGGCCAGATTTATTTTGGAAGAGATCTCTCTAGCTGCAGTATGGGGGATGGGTTAGGGGTAAGTAGGGACAAATGGAGACAAGAAGGCCAGTTAGGAAGCTGGTGAGATAACTTAGAGGAGAGATGTTTGAAAGGCAGGAAGGAGTCCTGAGGATGGAGAGAAGAAAACAGGTTCAAGACAGATTAAGGAAGTAAATTTGGCAGCCTGTAATAACTATTGGTTGTCAGGAAGAGCAGTTTTAGAAGAAGAAAGACACTTAGATGACTCCCAGATTTCTAGTTTCAGTGACTGGGTGGTACCTGCAATTCACCAAAAGAAACAATGCAAGAGGAGAATCAGGTTGGATGGTAGGGTGGTACATTCGGCTAGTGGCAGCTCCAGAATACCTACACAGAAGAGGTGTAAAGCATCAGGACTGTGGGATCCATCTTAAAATAATGTTTACAGTAATAAGCACTCTGTTTGTATGTATGTTTAGATTTGATGTCTAGGGGCCTCTGTTCCCACCTGTGTAAAATGAGTGACAGATTATGAGGACTTAAGGTTCCCCCATCCTGAATTCAGCATTGGGTAATTGTATTATTCGAGATGTTTTTAATTGCACATGGCAGAAACCAAATTTAAACAAGCTCAAGGATCAAGGGGAAATTTATCAAACCCAGGAGGAGGTAGGCATGGAGCTTCAGGAATGACGAGGTCCAGGAGCCCTCATGTTGGCAGGATCCTCTCTCCTTCTCATTTCTAATCTTTGCTTGTCGGTGCCTATTGGCTTTATTCTTTCCCATCACAGACAGACTTTCTCCACATAGGAGGGAACAGAGGGCCTTTGGACTCATATTACTCTAGCTCAGCTACTGGTGAAAAAAGAGAGTCTCTCTCTCCAAGCTCGTTTTAACAAAATCTCAGGGAAAGGTTCCAATTGTTCTGGTTTGGTTCACAAACCCACTTCTTAAACTAATCTGTGTTCTAAAGGAGCAGAGTCTGTACCAAAACGAAGGACAGGAAGAAAACACATGAGGCCGTTCCTCCAACCTATTAAACAGGAAGACTTGTTGATGGCTGTAGGACATCAGGTGAGGTAGTAGAGCAAAACCTAGATATGTGAGCTCAGAAGACAGCACTACACTGAAGACATACACATCTAATAGTTCAGAAAAGTAGTTGATTGTCTTGACAAAATTAATGGCAGATTAATTCTGCAAGCTTGGTAAATAGATTAACTCATGATCACTATTATTCAGATAATCCTTAATATATATTTTATAGAGGTTTAAGTGGGATCAAACAGTGAAGTTCACAGTTACAATTGTTTTATTTATTTAATTTTTCAATTACAGTTGACATTCAATATTATATTAGCTTCAGTTATATAGCATAGTGGTTAAACATTTTTATAACTTAGAAAGCGACCACCTCTCCACAAAAAGAAATTGCTTTTAAAAGAAAGCAAATCTCAGAGCATTATATATAGTATGATTCCAATTAAGTAAAACACAATGTGTGTGTGCACTTTGTGCAGGTGTGTATACAAGTATAAGTCCGTGTTTCTCAGGTTTTGGAAAACAATTCCATGCTACCCACACAGAAATGAGGTTTCCCAGACTTTAACAACTGCATAAAACCTTGACAATTTTGCCATATTCATCCAGAACTGCCTGATGAACAACTTTGAAATTTTTTTTAAAGTGAAGGTCTCATAGAAAAAAATAAAATTCACTCTACCAAAAGTGAGGTTCTTATAGTCAAATATGTATTTTCTCTCTCTGCAATTGGCAGGCATTTGAAGGCATTATCTGACATGTCTTACTATCGCCTGCAAGGCCCTCTGTGCTCTCTACCTCTTCTGCTGCTGCCCTCTTCTCTCTGCTCTCAAGCCCTGTGCCTTTGCAGTGCCAAAATTGTTCTTTTAAAGGTTTCACAGTTATTTTCCCCTCTGGAACACTTTACCTCAAACTTTTGTATGGTTGGTTTCTTCTCATCATTCAGACCTTTGCCCAAATGTCATTTCCTCAGCAAGGTCTTCCCTGACCACTCTCCAAAACTAGCTTACTCTAGCCTCAAACACATCACTCTGTTTATTTTTCTATAGCTCGCACGATCTCAAATTATACTGATTATGTATTATTTGTTTACTGTTGATCTCCTCCCTTTAAAGTGCAAGCTCTATGAATGCCAGACCCTTGTCTGTATTGTCATCATCCATCCCTACAACAGCCTAACCACTCACTGAATGTTTATGGAATGCAAAGTTAGACTCTTGGAATATTATTCAGCACTAAAAAGAAATGATCAAGCCATGAAAAGACATGGAGAGAAATTAAATGCATATTGCTAAGTGAAAGAAGCCAATCTGAAAAGGCTACATACTGTATGATTCCTACTATATGACATTTTAGAAAAGACAAAACTATGGAGACAGTAAAAAGATCAGTGGTTGTCAGGGATTAAGGATGAGATAGGGATGAATAAGTGGAGCAGAGGATTCTTAGGGCAATTCTGTGATATTATAATGGTGGATACATTCATAATACATTTGTCAAACCCACAGAATATACAATAACAAAAGTGAACCCTAATATAAACTATGGACTCTGTGTGATTATGTTGTCAATGTAGGTTCATCGATTGTAATAAATGCATCACTCCGATGAGAGATTTTGATAACCCGGGAGACTACACATGAGTGGGGGCAGGGGAATATGGGAAATCTGTGTGCCTTATGCTCAATTTTGCTGTGAACTTAAAACTACTCTAAAAATAAAGTCTAATACAACACAACACACACACACACATACACACACACACACACACACACACACACACACGCTGCCCAAGTTATCGAAATATTTTAAGCATGTGAGGGGTACATCAAGAAAGATTATTTGACATTAGGACTGTCCTGGGAAAGCTAGAGCTCTGGAAAGCCTAAACCAAAAATGTAGGCAGTGTTTTCCAAATTGGAGTTCCATGTTCTGTGCTTAAATAAGTTAATTAGGTTTCTTTATTGAGGGACTGAACACTCACACAGCGCACATATGTGTATGGTGAATCTCTAGGGTAACTAGCATATGCAGCTATTACCTAACATTTGATCCATGTCTTTATTACTGATGAGCCTCAGTCCAGCTGGATGCCGGTGTAACCCTGTAGAGAAGCTTTAAATAGTCCAAATTTTTCTCCTTAGAACTAATTCAACATAATTCAGTTATTTATCTCATCATAATTCAGTTATTTATCTTATTTGGCTGATTCCAAACCACTAGAATCTAGGCTCCATGAGAATAGAGGTTTTTGTCTGTTTTATTCACTATCACATTCCCAGTGTCCAGAGCAGTGCCTGACACATAGTAGGTGCTCAATACATATTTGTTGAAAAAATGAGTGAGTGAGCAAAGGAATATACAATTTTTATTCTGTCCACAAGTCTTCAGTGAAGAAATTCTGGTAGAGGTACAGTAGTACCCTGTTATCCGTGGTTTCACTTTCCATGGTTTCAGTTACCCACAGGCAACTGAGGTATAAAAATATTAAATGGAAAATTCCAGAAATAAATAATTCATAAGTTTTAAATTGCTTGAGTTGCACGAAGAACTCTCACCTGAGCTGTGAATCATCCCTTTGTCCAGCATATCCACACTATATATACAATACAATATTTTAAGAGAGAGACCGCATTCACATGTTTATCTCAAAATCGTTCCCTTTTATTATGTTATTATTGTTAATTTCTTAGTGTGCTTTTTATAAATTAAACTTTAAATATGTATAGGAAAAATATAGTATGAATAGGGTTCAGTATATATAAGCATCCACAGATAAGGTGGAAATACTGTAATTATATCAAATTCTGATCCATGGGGTTCATATTTCTGAGCTCTTTGTATAATATTTATTCTTGTTGCTGTTTTTCCCAACGTATTTTTTCTGGATGGAGAAGTTGGAGAAGTTAAGGAAATAACGCAGGAGTTGAGGGCCTTGGGTTCTGACCCCACTCTATTGATCATAATAACAACTAACATGCATATTGCAATTTTCTTCCAAAAGCTATTGCACTTGGTTCTCAAAATATCACTGGGAGGCAGATATTATCACCTTCATTTTCAGGTAGATAGGCAGCCTTAGAGAGACTCTCCCAGTGTCACTCAGGTGGTATTAGATCAGCTTTGATATAAATCCTGGTCTTAGCATGTCAAAGTCCATGTTTATTCCATTGCACCATTGCCTCCCTAGCTGGTTGTATATGCTGGGAAGCCACTTCCCCTTTCTAGACCTCGGCTCCTTTACCTGGAAAATGCCCAGGTGATCTTTTAGATTCCTTCCAAATTTAAATTCTATGATTCTATGAGCCTCCTTGTCCTCCATCACCTATTTTTAAAAATTGCTATAGTTTTAAAAATTACTGAAATAATGATATTTTATTTCTGCTTGTAATTTCACAGCTCTTTCAAAATCTGACTCAGGTGCTAAAAATCAAATTATGAAAAATTTCCCTTTCCTTTTAAGTAATGCCTAGAAACAGAATACCTTGAAAAAGAATAAATTGGTTTTAAGCATAGTAACTTCATTATCTTTTTAAAAAATGCCAGTAGAATTTTTCTCTGAACTTATTTCAAAACTAAAGATATGGAAGAAAATATAGCCATTTTAAATATAGAAATATTTATAGAATATTGTATTCTATATAATATAGAAATGATATATATAATGTTCTACATATAATATGGAAATTAGACCATTTGGAGCAGAATAAAAATAAATAATTATGAAATATTTATTCACCGAATAGCTAAATAAATAAACCTTTCCAAAAAGAAAAGGCAAAGCCTGATCTTCAGTTTATTATTTATGCGGAAAATTAACTTTATATGCAAAACATATGTATTATTCACATATAAACCAACAGAGTGAGTTTTATGTATTTCTTCATAGAGCATTTTGTTTTGTCTAGAATTTTATTAGTGGCCATATAGAAAAAAACCTGCTTTTGGTGTCACATGAAAAAAACTTAACACAGAAAAATCTGTATTTGCACAGCCTTTTTGCATTTTATTTTGCTAAAAAGTAGAATTCACACGGTCCAAAAAACAACATGCAAATTATTTTTATGCACACCTCTTACACATTGTATTCTACTTCCGAAATCTTAAAATTAAAAAAAATCCCCAAACAAAAGTAATAGGTTGAAAGTTAACATTATAAAAGCTAGATTCCTAACACAAACACTGCAAACACAAGTCACTCAGTTGCAAAAAAATTAATGTTTATAAATGTTAAATAAATGTCAGCAATGAAACAAGAACTGTATATCCAAAGTGTACTCCCCACCATGAACTGTTAAAAATTGTTTGGTGTTGTAGGCCATCCATGATGTTAATCTGAAATAGATACAATGTTAACCCCTATGCTATGCCAAACTTACAAATATGGAGGAAACCATATTCAAACTACCTCCTTTCCCTCCTACCTTTAAAATATTTTTGTTTTGTTTTGCGTTTTGGTAAATAAAAGAGTCCCTCAGAATCTACACTAGCTCTGAAATGTAAAAAAACAAACAAAAACAATTCAATACATGACTATGATGAAGTTCTCCTTTGAGATATTTCACTTTTCTTTTTAATGATTGCACACTTTTTAATGATCATGTGTGTGCATGCGTGTGTGTGTGTGTGTGTGTGTAAACCATTTCAAAAGATTATTTTTGGAAACTTAACTCTAGGGAACTTTTTTTTCCTTTCCTCAAGACTAGTCCTTGATAATTTAATAGTTTGGTGTGGGGGGAGGGGTTGTTTTCTTTCTTTCTTTCTTTCTTTTTTCTTTTTTTTAGAGAAAACCTACCTAGAGCCTTTCTGAACAATCAGCAACCTCCTTGTCCTTGTATATTTGAACTTTCCAAAAATAACAAAATGCTCCAAGGTACTTGTTTGCAACTCCTGAAAAATGTCCAGGCACTCCCTGCAGATTTTACTCCGTTTGGTGCTCTATATTCACTTTCTCACAGCACTAAGTTAAGGAAGGGCCCTGTGGTAGGAGCATGTTTATATCCCTCCTGGTGCTCCCTGGGGGACATTGGTGGCTTTACTCTTGGAAAGAAACACAGGCCTCCTGCTAGGGACACATCTAGTTGCTTCCCTCTTCCTGGGGGAAAAGAGACATTCAAGTTTAAAGTCAGTCCCTGGAAGCCTCAGTTCTCAGGAAAAAAAAAAAAGTGTTCTAATGCATTTTCATAAAAGATTTCAAGCATATAAAGAGAAAATCCAAAACAGGAGTGAGAAGAGACTAGCAGTGAGCTGGAAGAATGCTTAAGTATTGTGCTCAAGTGAGAAACATCCACTCGAACTGCTTACTTCAGTGCTATGTTCAATGAGTATAATAAGAGTGTTTCCTAAAAGAGAAAGAGCCTTATATTCCATTTCCAATCTCAGAAACTAAAGCTTCTCCCTTTATCATCAAACAGCTTTATAATGCTTACTTAACTCAAACTATCACTAATATTTTAAAGAAGTTTGAATACTCAAGTCTATTTTGATAAATACTTAAATAATTGCTAGATCAACCCAGCTCATACATTTTCAAAATACTGGCCAAAATGGCAAACGAGTTTATATCAGTCCATCTTTTTCTTCCAGCAGTCAACACAATGGTGTATAACCAGTGTGCTGCATTTAAAGGAACATATGAGAAGGATGGTGCTGATTTGAGGTGGGAGGGCCTGCCAACCCATGCATTCATTCTGAATGAAGTTGGCAGAATGTAAGGTTCCTCTTCCCCACCTCGAGTTTGGACGTGTTCTCAGCCTGTTCTGCCATCCTGTTTCAGACATCTTCTTTTCCACAGGTCACTAAGCCTGCTGGGGGACCAGGTGCTGAGGAAGACTTCATAAATGAGCTGTCATAGGCCTGGCAGTGAAATACATGCACATGACTGGACATTCACGCTAACGAACCTAACCGCATAAAGCAAAACAAGGGCCAAACACAACCCGGAGTCATTTAAAAATCTCTCACACACAGCAAAGCAAAACTGGAAAAACCCAATTCCACTTTCCCGTCACAATTCAAAAAGGAGCTAAGCTTTCTGGGGCATCGGGTGTTTCAGATTGAAAGAGGGGAGCTAAAGAGCCCATCTTTCCTCAGCTGTCAGCAGTGCGAGCCAGAACCCTTCCTCAAGCCAGGTCAATTGCTCAGTGGCTCCCAGAAGACATCGCTCTGGATGTCTGAGCTCCCTTTAGGATGTTCGAGTCTGTTCAAGGTCTGAAGTCTGATGTGCAGAGGTAGCTCCATGACTCTAGTAATGGAATAACACTTCCTTTTTTGGTGAGCAAAGCCCAGTCTGCCTTAGCTAATAAGCTCTCAGCTCTGACCCTAAAAATACCCTGCAGGGAGGACTGTTTGGCACTTCATTTCGTTTGCCAGAGGAGCTCTAAAGAACTCCACAGAATGTTTCAGATTCTCTGTAACTGCTCTGGGCTCTGTCCCTGCTCTGGTGACCTCAGGAAGTATATCACCTTGGGAAAGTTACTTTTTGTTTTTCTCTTTTCAGTTCTTAGAATTCTGTCCTAATGTCTAAAGTACGATTCCAGTCTTGGATTAATTACTAGCTTGGTTTAGGGATTTTCATTTGGCTTTTAGTCTGAACTATGCAAATACACAATCTGTGTGCAGAAAAAAAGACTAAAATTACACTTTAAAAGGGCTCAGTTACTTCCTGTCTTCTCCCTTTACCCCCAAAAGAGATATCAGCCTCCTTGAATCCTTTGTTGCCAACAGCAGGAGCAGCTCACCACCTGTCTGCATCAGAAGCCTTGGGCTTCCTAAACATTGACGGCGTGTGCATGCTTCTTGCACAGAGGTTTGTCTTTCTTGGAATAGAATGGCTGCCCCTCCAGATTCACATGGCAGACCTGGGACAGAAAAAAGACTGGTGTGACACAGGGCCTTGTAACCCATGAGGCAAGGGGGACATAAGCAAAAG
Organism: Pteropus alecto; assembly: GCF_000325575.1. Lineage (NCBI taxonomy): Eukaryota > Metazoa > Chordata > Mammalia > Chiroptera > Pteropodidae > Pteropus > Pteropus alecto. The sequence continues at coordinate 641,185 of NW_006438113.1, forward strand.
ATTTCAGTCACCCCTTTAAGAAAAAGCGCTGTCGCGTGCAAATGAGAGGAAAGGCAACAGTGTGTTTAATGATTAAAGCAGATAAATAAGTTGAACTACATAAAATTTAAGCCTTACAAACAGTAACATGGAATAAAACTCAAATCAAATTAAATTAGTAAAATTTAATGGAACACAGAAAATATACATATTAAAGCCCAATTGATGCTGTCTAAAACTTATAAAAAAAACAAGTTCATAGATCAATATCCACCAAGATTATTAATGTCTAAAGGAATGCCATCAGTAAACTAAACACGTCAAAAAAATTGTCTCCACTAATAATTAAATAAAATTAAATTAAAACGTCCATAGATACGATACAGACCTATTAATCTAGCAAAATTAAAAAAAAAAACTGAATGGCTTGTCACCTTTAACCTTTTATGACTATAGCCAAAAAGTGAAAAAAATAAATAAATCAAAAGTCTGCAATGCCAAAAGGAAGTAGGCCTACTTGTGTATTGCTAGGAACATATAAATCAGCTCAGTCTTCTGTAGAGAATGTGGCAATGGTGAAGAGGAGAATTTTCTATTACAGAAACTATTGCACAAAACAAGAAATCAATCTGTGCTCAACTAAAAACAAAATCACTAAAATTTCTCTCAGTAGGGTGATAGTTAAGTAAATTTTTATAGTGTTTTTTTTCCAACAAAATGCCACCATGAAAAAGATAAATCAAATATGGAAAAGTGATTGCAGGGAAATATTATATGAAAAAAAGGACAAAATTATATATTCCCATGATGGCAACATATGAGCAAGTTTGAAGATGGAGACATTACAGAAAGAAGGGAGCTAAGTAATACTTGTTGAGCTACTGAGGGTCAAACAGGATGCTAGACACTATGTAGATGATCTCATTTAATTTTCACAAAAACCTTATAAAATAGGTATAACTTTTCCCCCTTTCACAATTGAAAAACTGAGGCTCAATGATTTCCAGTTAAGATGACAAAGTAGGTAAATGCTCTGCTTGTCTCTTTTTATAACCACACCAAAATTACAACTAAACTACAAAACAACCATCAATGAGAATCACCTAAAATCTAGCTGAAGTTCCACAACTACGGACATAGAGAAGAAGCCACCTCAAGACTGGTGGTGGGCCGGAAGATGTGAAACGGGTTGGTCACACACCTGTGTGTGGCAATTGAGAATCAGGAGGGATATCTTGGCTGAGAAGGTCCCTGCTGATGAGCAAGGAGCCACAGCCCCAAACCAAGGCCCCCAACCAGGGTTCCAGTGCCAGGGAGAGAAGTCCCCACAACTTCTGGCTGTGAAAACCAGCAGAGATTGTGACTGAGTGAGACAGAGGGCAGCTGGAGTTACATGTGCTCTTCTTTTTCTTAAAAAAAAATTTTTTTCAATTATACTTGTCATATAAGATTATATGATTCAGGTGTACGACATGTGATTAGACATTTATATAACTTACAAAGTGATCACCCTGATAAATCCAGTACTCATCTGACACCATACATAGTTATTACAATATTATTAACTATATTCCTCATGCTATTCTTTATATCTGCATGACTATTTTGTAATTACTAATCTGTACCTCTTAATCCCTTCTCCTTTTTAACCCTAGTCCTCAAAACCCCCTCCCATCTGGCAACCATCAAAATATTCTCTGTATCTATGAGCTTCTTTCCGTTTTGTTTGTTTATTTATCCTGTTCTCTAGATTCTACATGTAAGTGAAATCATATGGCAATTGTCTTTCTCTGTCTGACCTACTCCAATCAGCACAATACCCTTTAGGTCCATCCACGTTGCAGATGGCAAGATTCATTCTTTCTTATGGCCAAATAATATTCCATTGTATATATGTGCCACTACTTCTTTATCCTTTCATTCAATGATGAACACCCAAGTGGCCTCCATATCTTGGTTACTGTAAATAATGCTACAATAAACATATGGATTCACATGTCTCTTCAAAGTTAGTATATTGGGTTAGCAATCCCAGACATGGGATTACTGGGTCCTTTGTTTTAAAGTCTATTTTGTCTGGTATAAATATTGCTATCCTAGCTCTTTTTTTTCCATTTTCATGAAATATCTTTTTCCATCCCTTTACTTACAATCTAGTATGTGTCTTTCAATCTGAATTGAGTCTCTTGTAGGCAGCATATGTAAGGCTCTTATATTCTTATCCATTCAGCCACCCCATCTTTGGATTGGTGATTCTCTGAGACCTCACCCCACCCAATTTGCTGGCCCACCCAAGTTGCTTCCAATGGCTTTTCCATACAAACGGCCTGCCTTGCCACAAGTTGTGGACTTTCCTAAAATCTCTCAAAGGTTCACAAAACCCAAACAAGCAGCGTCTGGCTTCAGTATGCCCCATACCTCTTGCTGAGCAGCCCCAAGCCCGGCATTAGCAGTAGCTGGCCTACGTTTGCAGCTTGGCCTCTCAAGGTATCTTCAAGCCCAGCTTGGGTGGCGGCCATCTGCAGATTGCTTGGTAACTCTTGCCAAGTGGCCCCGGGCAGGGCACAGGCTGCAGTTGAAGTTGGTCTTATTGGGGACCCTCCCAGGAGGCCCTGGGCCTGGCACAACCAGTTGCCAGCTTCCAACCGAGCTGGAGGACCAGCTGAGGCCACATCCAAAGAACATACACCCAAAAGGCAAACTGGCCAGGCACCAGGGCCCTGCAAAAGGGAATCCTGCTTCTTAGTGTCAGCCCCTGCACAACAGTTCCTCCACTGTAGTCACTGGCCAGTCCTCACAACCGATCAGCCTAATGGTCAATCCCTCCCACTAACATGCAAACAGCAACCAAGGCTCAACCACAACAGAAGGGCACATACAACCCATACAAGGGACACACCTGGAGCACCCTGCTCAGGTGACCAAGGAGACTGTGCCACTTGGTCCCACAAGATACCTACTACATAAGGCCACTCTACTAAGACCAGGAGACATAGCAGCTCTATCTAATACATAGATACAAACACAGGGAGGCAGCCAAAATGGATGATAAAAAACAGGACCCAAATGAAGGAACAGAGCAAAGTTTCAGGAAAAAAAACTAAGCAAAATGCAGACAAGCAATCTACCAGATGCAGAGTTTGGTTATAAGGATGCTCAATGAACTTAGAAGAGTAGATGAACTCACTGAGAATATTAACAAAGAATAGAAAATATTAGAATGGAGATATAAAACATAAAAAAGAACCCATCAAAAATGAGAATAGAATAATTGAAATGAAGAATACATTAGAGGGAACCAACAGTAGATTAGATGGAGCAGAACATCAAATCAGCGATTTAGAAGATAAGGTAGCAGAAAACACCCAATCAGAACAGCAGAAAGAAAAAAAATCTGCCCCCCCCCAAAAATGAGGATAGTTTAAGGGGCCTCTGGGACGATGTGTACCAACATTCACACCATAGGGTACCAGAAAGAGAAAAGAGAGAGCAAAAAATTGAAAACATATTTGAAGAAATAATGACGGAAAACTTCCCTAACCTGGACAAGGAAACAGTCATATAAGCCCAGGAAGCGCGAGAATCCTAAAAAAGATTCACCCAATAAGGCCCACACCAAGACACCTCATAATTAAAATGCCAAAGGTTAAAGGCAGAGAGAATCTTAAAAGTGGCAAGAGAAAAGCATCTAATTACCTACAAGGAAGCTCCCATAAGACTGTCAGCTGATTTCCCAACAGAAACTTTGCAGGCCAGAAAGGATTGGCATAAAGTAGTCTGTGATGAAAAGCTAAGACCTACAACCAAGATGACTCTACCCAGCAAAGCTATCAATTAGAATTGAAGGAGAGATAAAGATAGCCCAAATAAGAAAAAGCTAAAGGAGTTCATCACCACCAAGCCAGTATTACAACAAATGTTAGAGGGACGTCTTTAAGAAGAAGAAGGGAAAAAATAAAAAATATGAATAATAAAATGGCAATAATTATGTATCTATCAACAATTACTTTAAATGTAAATGGATTAAAAGTTGCCATAAAAAGATAGGGTGGCTGAATGGATATGAACATAAATTACATATGCTGCCTACAAGAGACTCAATTCAGATCGAAAGACACATACTAGACTGAAAGTAAAGGAATGGAAAATATATTTCATGAAAATGGAAAGAAAAAAGAAAACTAATATTGTCTGGCAATACGTATACCAGACAAAATAGACTTTAAAACAAAAGCTATAACAAGAAACAGAGATGAACCTGGGAATCCCACTTCTGAGTATTTATCCAAAGAAACCCAAAACACTACTTCAAAGGAACATGTAAATTGATATGTTTATTGCAGCATTATTTACAATAACCAAGATATGGAGGCCACTTGGGTGTTCATCATTGAATGAAAGGATAAAGAAGTGGTGGCACATATATACAATGGAATATTATTTGGCCATAAGAAAGAATGAATCTTGCCATCTGCAACAACGTGGATGGACCTAGAGGGTATTGTGCTGATTGGAGTAGGTCAGACAGAGAAAGACAAATGCCATATGATTTCACTTACATGTAGAATCTAGAGAACAGGATAAACAAACAAACAAAACAGAAAGAAACTCACAGATACAGAGAATATTTTGATGGTTGCCAGATGAGATGGGTTTTGGGGGCTGGGTTAAAAAGGAGAAGGGATTAAGAGGTACAAATTGGTAGGTACAAAATAGTCATGGGGATGTAAAGAACAGCATAAGGAATAGTCAATAATATTGTAATAACTATGCATGGTGTCAGATGGGTACTAGATTTATCAGGATGATTACTTCTAAGTCATATAAATGTTTAATCACTACCTGAAACTAATATAATATTATATGCCAACTGTAACTGAAAATTTTTTTTAAATATTTTTTTTAAAAAAGAAAGAAAAACTAAGGCTTAGAGAGCCCAAGTGTCTTGTTTAAGTAACAGACCTAGTAAGTTGTAGACTGGGAACCCATATCCAGGTCTGCAAGACTCCAATTCTAAGCTCATTTTCCACATAGCCCATAGCAGAGAGGGGCTGCATTTACTTGAAATTTTTCTGGGTTTACGAACTTGTACAGAGGCAGCCCTCCAAGTTTGTTGGACTACCAATAAGTAGGCTAGCCAATGTGTCAGAGTTAGCTAGGAAGTCATGGGTCCCAGCCTCAGAAAGGGTACTGAGGATCCCTAATGGGAAGCAGAATTGGGGGCCACATCCAGGACACTAACATTGGAAGAAGTGCAGGTAGAGTTCCCATGTATGGATAGGCATGAGAATAGAGAAATCACCCTACTAAAATGAGCTTGGGTCAGTGAGCATGTGTCCACTCCAAGAGCACTGAAAAGAAAAGTGACATCATGGTAGCCCCAAGTGCAAGGCCCTGATGGATAGTTGAAGATGTTATGCTTGGGGTCACCCAGGGCTGCCAATGGGCTCTGGAAACTAATGACCTGAAAGTGTCTACAATCATCCCAGGTGCATGTAGTCATGTTTAGAGTCACCAGGCTCTTGTGGTGGTCTCATGCTGCTGATGACAACTTGAAGACAAATCTAAGAAGGAGGCAATCAAGATTCAACTGAGGATGGATTTCAGGGGAGATAGGCAGCTCTAGAGTGAGTTGGCAAGAAAATGCTTGTCAATTCTGCCTGATCTGAAACAGTGCTGGTTAATTGTGAGAACTCTCGGATGAGTCAGGCTGGAGAGGTTTTGGGGGACTGAAGACCAAGGAGTAAGGAAAGGCCAGAGACGCAGAGGGGGCTCACTGATAAGACTGGGCTGAGGGCAAGAACTTTCACAGAGACGTTGTATTCAGTGTCCTGGGCCAGGAGACTGCAGGTGGGATGCAAGGGGGCTTCATGGTGGAGAAAACCTCCAGCCTACCCAGCATAGGACATAGCAGGGATATACCTCTGGAGAACAGATTCACCTCCCAGGCTCCGTGGTCAAGTAGCATCAGGGTCTGGGAGTGGTGACCATAAACAGTACTGACCACAGAGTGGAAGGCAATAAAACAGGCCAAGTGCTTAGGACTACTCACAAAAGTTATACCACTAACTATCCCCTCATGATACCCACACTGGTGGGAAAGGACTAGAAACTAAGTAAACTTAGAGGAAATAGGGACCAGTAAGATCTTTCCTCCACTAAGGAAGGACCCAAATTCTTTCCCTGGAGCTCAAGTGCCAAAGACACACAGGAGCTCAACTTGCACCCTGACCCACACTGTCCTTCTCACCTTCATTTTGTATGCTTGGGACTTCAGAGATGTTGTCTTGTTCTGTTCTTTAACTAGTTGTACATGTTAGCTTTGTTTTCCTTTCAATATGCTAAATTCCTTGATGATAGAGACTTGTTCTGGATACTCTTGTACACAAAACTCATAGAATATTTGGTAATTTGAATTAGTCTAAAGGATGTGCTTTCCCGAGATATGACTGATGGGGAAAATAGCACATCAACTGGGAGAGCTAGTCCTGATCTTCCTTTCTTGCTAGTTTTTTTAAGTTATAGGAAAATATACGCTCATTAAAAGTGATTTGGAAATATAATGTGAGAGAAAGAGGACCAAAAGAACCCTCAAAGGTTTCCAATCAAAAGATTGCTTCAAAAATTAAAACCATGCTTCCCTTTGATACATCTTAATGGGACAGTGAAGGCCACAGATGGCTAGTTTGGGGGAAGATTTAACAATTCTCTATGTTAATTCTCCAAAGAATAGGATCTGCCTGGTTTTTTTGGGTGTATTCTTTAGGCAGTGCTAAAACTTATTTATAATCTCAGCCTGAACAACCCTAAGTTTTACTGCTTCTTGTGGACTTCCTCTGGGACTTGTGCTCTCGTGACTCTCAGCCAAACACGTGTGGCAGGCTCAAGGGAGCAGATGCATGCTCACCTTTGCCATGGTTCCCTCTCCATGTGACACAGATTCTCATCAGCCTGCCTTCAAAGAACAGGTCTTGTGTGCCACTGTCTTCCTTGGACTTTCCCCAAGTCTCTTGGATCCTTCTAGAAGTTGAGTAACCAGATTTACGGGCAGCATCTTAGGATCAGACAAGCAATGGCTTGAATGTAAGGGTTAAAGAGCCATATGCTGTGCCTTGCTGAGCTCTGGCTCTGTAGAGGACAACACCAAAACTAATATATTTATATTGCTGTCCCTTTTGTGAGTGGTGGCCCTGATATATTTAAAGGACCCTAAAAGGCAACTAGAGAATCTGTTCAAAGAGCTGGAAAGTAAGTGTTATGGATCTAATTATGTCCCCCCAAAATTCACACATTGAAGTCCTAACCATTAGTACCTCCAACCTACCCAGCGCAGGGACACAGCAATGACCTCATTTGGAAATAGGGTCTTTTCAGATGTAATTAAGATGTAACTTGAGGTCATACTGGAGTAAGTTGGGCCCTTAATCCAATATGACCAGAATCCTTATAAGAAGAGGAGAGGTACACACAGAGACAGACACACACACAAAGGAGAATGCCATGCGAAGACACAGACACACAGAGGGAAGATAGCCATGTGACAATGGAGCCAGAGACTGGAGTTACGCAGTTATAAGCCAAGAAACACCTAGGATTGCTGGCAAACACCGGAAGCTAGGAGAGAGAACATAGCCTTGTTGACACCTTGAATTTGGACTTCTAGCCCCCAGAACTGTGAGAAATAAATTTCTTTTGTTTAAGCCATTAGTTTGTGGTACTTTGTACAGCAGACCTAGCAGACTAATACACAGAGTAAATATAGTGCATCCCACTAATGGGAGGAGCAGTATAGAAATAAATTGTAAAACCTGAAGTGTATTGCAGTAAACTTTATTACTAAGGTTGTCCTATGTCATAAGTCTATAAAAATTCTTCAAGTTTAAACTATACAGACCTTTCACACACTCCCAAAATTTACCTTGAGTAGCTCTGGTAAAAATAAAAATAGTAGTAGTAGCACATTCATTTTCTCAAATAAAGTTTAGTCAATGACAGATTGACATTACAGGGCTTTATCAGGGATGACTATTGTCTAACTCTAATGCAGAATCTAAATGTCATAGATTCATTACCATATCTACTCCCCAACCCAAAGCCCTCAGAAGGAAAATGCCAATCTTGCACGGTAAAAATGACCTGGTTGTTTAGCAGGAATAAATTGCACATGGTTGATAGTTAATCTAAGGCTTATCTCTTGGCAACTACATACCAAGAACAAGACCATTTAGGAAAATGAAATGATACTCAGTTCTGCTCTCTAAAAGTTCTATCAAAGGAAACCTTACCTCAGCTTTTCATAGGATTAGTCAATAAGCGCCAGCCTAGTGTTCCTGGAGAAAACCCTTGAATCACATATCTAAAACAACCTGTAACCACAGGAAGCCATCCACCCCTCTTTAAATCTAAGCTTCATTCACTGCTCCCACCTACTGAGAATAATGTTGGTGAGAGAAGCTGCTGGTTTGCCAGATCCTAGGACACTGTGTCCTTAATGAAATAGAGTATAACAAAGCCACACTGGTTTATAGAAAATATTAGTAATAAAACAAGGCTCAACTATGACATATTAAGGCATCATAGTATTGGCCAGATTTTAAAAATGATCAGAATATTAGAATGCCAGAGTTCAAATAATGTAAACTGTTGGTCTTTTGGTCCACTTCATCCCTCCTGCCCCTTCTCAGAAAGTCAGAACCCCAGGCTAAAAACATACTGCGCAAATGAAGCAGGTATCATGCCAGGTATGCCCCAGAGCTTCGATAAACTTGTCACCAGCCTCAACAGGGAAATCACAGCCATGACACTTGGTGCTGAACAGATTGATGTAGTCTGAAATGAAAGGCAGAGTGAGGATCAGCATCCAGGCAAGCTGGAAGGAGCGTCCTGGTCATATCAACCCAATGCCAGGACAACCCCCAAATTACTGGGCTAGGGGCAGTGGGTGAATCCTAATTGATTACTTGTCATCTTGCAGACAAAATAGTTATACGATTGTGGTTTTTTTTCTCCTTTTCAAATAATACGCACTGCTGTTGTACGGATTCAGGCTTAGTCACCATCCTGTTCTGGTTGGTGACAAACACTTTCAACGAACACTTTCTCAAACTGTCATTAACTTTCTGTAAAGTAATTTTCTCCTGTCCCTGTTACCTCTTATAGCCAAACATACCAATCCCAAAAAAGAAAAAAAAATCACATTTCTCAGCAGCTATGCTTATTTTGAAAGAATGAGAGCCCTTAACATTTTTAATAATTAAAGAATGTTCTTTCCCTGGTCATTCTTCTGTCATTGGCCATTTGTGTTAATAATAACTTTTCACTATTTCAATATTTTAGCTACTTTGTTGGGACATGTCTCCTGCCACCTCCCCCCAACCTCTAGCCAAGAAGATAATACCACCAAACATTATTTTCTAATGCTTTATAGTTTATCATGCATTCTCACATAGATGGTATTATTTACTAGTATCTCAATGTCAAGGTCTTCATACTCCCGGCAGAGTGCCTGAGCACATAAGTTAGTACCCAACATGAGTGAATGGATGAATCAATGAATCAATAAGTCAATGAATGAACTTAATTGTTGCAAAAAAATTGTTGAAGACTGAACTATTATTGATTTTCTGTTTTGTTTGGTTGTATTTTGTGGATGAGGAAAAGAGATCAGAGGTGAAGGGCCTCACCAGTCACACAGCTGAGACACAGTGGTCCAGGTCCCATGCTTCTCCACTAAATGAGCTGTTCTCTTTGGGTCACAGGAGCAGCAGTTCTACTGCACTCATTGTAGAACCCTTCCAGGTTCTTCTAGAAAAGCTTGATGACTTTTACAAAGCCTTCATTTCCCCAGGAAATTATTTGTCTCTCCACAGCTCTGCCACAGTTGGCTTTTGCTTACAGCAATTTTCTGCTCAGATCTCCTTGTGGACAGTATGCCTGTTCATTGTCTTAGACACACACTAAGAAGCAGAGTGCAGTATGGGGTAATAAATTTGAGTTCTGAAGAAAGAAAAGAACTGGGTTCAGGTCCCAGCTCTATTAAGGAATTGTTCAAATATGAGGCAAGTTGCCTGACTTTTCAACACCTCAACTTTCTCATCTGTATAATGGGAACAATTGTAGTGCCTAATTCATGGAGTTATTATACAGAATAAATAAGATAATGTATGCGAAGTACGTGGTTCAAATACTCAAATGTTGGCTCTTATTTTGAATGTCTTTATAAATGATAAAAGGAGGGAAGAGAACTGATTCAAGTATCTACTATGTGTTAATCCAATATTAGTGCTTTTCTATGTTTCTTGTTTAATCTTCACAGCAGTCCTGTGAAAAAGTATTATTTCTATTTTAAAAATGAGGAAATGGTTGTAGAGGTTCCATCACACAAGTAGCCTGATGGACTCCAAATTTATCATCCTCTTTCCATGACTTCATGGTATCTCCAGTTATCTATTTGCCATTGAACTTTGATAAGTATCTCTTACATATTTTTCCAATGTCTGGTTTCTCTCTTTGGGTTTAATTATAGTTTGTCATGCAAATGCTTTTACATATATCACAGTCCATGAATCTTGTTTCTGACAGAATACTTAATTTCTTCAGTAGGCTGAAATCTATCATCTCACCAGAGCTAAGAAAACATTATTCTGTTTCCTTCAGGAAGTTATGGCAGGTTTACGGTTCACTCTGTGCTCTGTAGGAACTTATCAGCATGGGGTGAAAAACAGGGCTATAGGCTAACTCATCTTCACTGGAGGGCAAGACCTGCACCCCACTCCTGACTTCTCTCTCCCTACTCCCAGTCAGTCTCCAGATACCCTGGGCTCTCTCCTCCACTTCCATGCCTTTAGATAAACCAAGAATTGGACTTGGAAAACCCTCTCCAGTTTGTCTATCTGAACCTCTGCAATCCTTTGGGCCAGGCTTTCCTTCTGGGAAGTTGTCATCCCCACCCCAACCAAGAGATATGAGATTGCCTTCCTGAGTGCATCTCCTGGGCTTCCTTTCCTTTTCATCCACTCATTCATTATCTCTTAACTGTCCATTTATGTGCTGGCACATCACACAATGACGGGTCTACTTGAGGTTTTTGAGGGCAGAGAACCTCTTTTCCAAGCTCAGCATCTTGCACACGAACTAGCACACATTTGATGGATAAATGATGAATTGACAAAGAAAGAAATGGTTTGGAATGCCTAATTAAATGGTAATTCCTTCTCCTGTTGTACAGCCTATGGTTTTTTACAGATTAAGCTCTGAAATGGCTTGATAGTATTTCTGGAATGTCTAGTCATTCCCACTGATTGATTTTTGTTTTAAACTTGATCTGGAGAATTGCCACTTTGTTTTAAAATTTGGTAGAACAGGTCTGACTCTAACATATATTTTTTAAAAAGCTGATTTTTCCTCTTTTATCTACAAAAAGAGAACGTAATTGGTATCGAATTAAATTTGTGCATGGGCCTTTCCCACTAGGAGCATAATCTAGTTCCTCATTTATTTATTCCTTCCTTTATTTCTCCTATTCGGTCTTTATAATTTTCTTTGACTCTCTTATGGCACAATTTGAGTTCACACCCTGTAGTTAATTGATTTTACTGCTATTGTAAAAGGATTTCCATCCATCAAATCACAGATGCTCTGTGTTGAAAAAGGAGGACTTAGTGCTTTACTAGAGCAGTGGTTATCAAATGTTAGAATCATCTGGAGGTTCATTAAAACACAGTGTTGGGCTCCACCCCACAGAGTTTCTGATTCGATAGATCTGGGGTGGGGCCAGAAGACCTGTCATTCTAACAAATTCCCAGGTGATGTTAATACTGCTGGTCCTGGGCCCACACTTGGATTCCCAAACCTAACTAAATATTGAAATCACCTAGGTTGGGGAGGGGCACCACATCAAATTTGTCATCTGGAGGTCTGGGAATTTATCTTCTCTAATCTCTTATAGTTCCCCCCGGTAATTGTGATGCCTTGCCAGGCCTGGGCACTGCTCAGGTGCAAGCCCACCTGTGAGGGGCTGACCCTCCTACCTGTCTTATATATAAGATGTCATATATGAAAGTGTCAGCATAATCATTGCAGCCAACCAAAATCTTTGTGAGTCTAGATTCTATCATCCTGTGTTTTCTGTCAAGCTGCTGATAAAAATGATGACAAAGTACCACAATGAGATACTACCTCATTCTCATTAGGATGGCTGCTATTAAAAGTATCATAAAATAACAAGTTTGGGCAAAAATGTAGAGAAATTAGAACACTGCACTGTTAGTGGGATGTAAAATTGTGCACCCAACATAGAAAATAGTATGGCAGTTCCTCAAAAAGTAAAAAAATACAACTACCATATGATCCAACAATCCTACCTCTGGGCATATACCCAAAAGAAAACAGGATCTTGAGGAGGTATTTGCACACTCATGTTCATAGCAGCTCTATTCACAATAGCCAAGAAGTAAAAGGAACCCAAATGTCCACCAATCCTTTTAAGGGTATTGCTATGGAGAAGGACAGTGGTGATGGTGGAAATCTATCATTCCTTCACAAACCTGAGACACAAATTATGGCTTATCACAAATTATAAAAGTTATAATGCTTTTAGTCGATTAATAATGCTTTTAGTCGCATTGGAGCAACAGCACTTTTCTCAATCACCAATCATCATCATATGCTCATAAGAAGGGAAAACATGGGTGTTATCTTCTCCTTTTTACAGATATGGACACTGAGGTACAGAGTTACTAAGTCACTAAGTCATTCAATTAACTTCAGAGCTAAAAAGAGAACTCACTAATATATAAGAAATTGCTTTTACAATTTATTGTTGGGGGAACAAGTTTCATTTTGTTTTTCTTTTCTCCTTGAGAAACTGTAATGTTTTCTCCTTTCTAATTTTAAAGTAAATTAACTTACTGTTTCTCTTTTTGCCCTCAAATGTGCTACCCAGTCACTGCTTCTCTGTTAATCTTTATAATCAGCATGCCTGCTTTTCCCTCTTCTAACTAGTACTGATTTTCTATTTCTATTGTCTTAACCTTCAAGTCTATGTTACCTTTGTTGGAACCTGCCTCAAATCCTTTTCTGAAAGAAGCAGGCTGTGAATAAATGAGTGAGCAAACGGCTAGTTAGCCAGGACATCCAACTCTCTAATAGAATGCTTTGTCTTCAGAATTTATGATAATTTACTCCAAGTTTTAAGATAACATACATCATTTGGGGGAACAGAGAAACACTGAATTCAGACAGGGAGATTTCAGGACTCTGAAGGAACAACCTAGAAGCAGGAAGAGTAATGCTTTACACACTTTCTGTGGTTTAATCCTCACCACAACTGAGGCAGATGTTTAGTTCCCCTATTTCACAGGTGAGGAAAGTGAGGCTCTGAGAAGTTTAGTAACTCACTCAGGGTTGCAAAGCCAGCCTGAGGTGGAGCCTGGAGCAGAATCCAGGATGAAGTCCAGAGGATGAAGCCTTTCCAGACTAGACTTTGTGGTCTCCAAATTAAAATCATATAAAATGTTTCCCACAAGATACCAACTTGAGACTCACATATTTGGTGCAGGGAAGGGAACAGAGTTTGAATGTGTAAAAACATCAAGCCTCCTCCTTGCTGCAACCAAAGAGACAGGAGAGAGAGTTCAATGAACTTCCTTTGTGTAATATTAGCATGATTCTGCCACTTGGAGCCTCCTGATGTTTCCATGTAAATATACTCAAGCAGGAGTTCCCTGTGCCTGCCCCTTTCTCCCAGGCAAGGGTGGAGGGACTTTCCACAGCACAGCAGCCCTACCTTTCTCACAGTAGGGCTCCCCATCTTCCATGTGGAAGAGGCTGTTCCCGAAGGGCTTCTTGCAGGCTGCACAGATGAAGCAGGTGGTGTGCCATGTCTGTCTCAGGGCATGCATCACTTCCTGAGGAAAAGAGCTTTAGCTCAGGATAGAAAGATCCGGGGGAGGGAGGGAGCTGGGCTTGACATCCCCACCAGGCCCCAGCCACTTCTGGAGCATCCCATCTTGGAACAAGGCAGGAGAGCCCAGGAAGTGGACCTTGGATGCACCGAAGGAAGGCCCAGGATGGCAGAGGAGGGATTCCTACTCATGCAGTACTTGCTGGTAGGAAGTACTTGCAGGTTCTGCGCGTTTAGGTAACTGCGATGCAGAATGCTCCCATCAAACCTGGGAGGGAGGTACTGCTTATTACCACCATCTTACCAAAGGGGCATTGAGGGTCAAGGCAACATGCAGGTACATGGTGAGGTCAGGCTATGAAGTGATAATTCGCTTTGCAGAAGGTCTGCCACCACTTCAAGCTGTGTGGCCCAGGCATGTAATCATCTCTCACTTCAAGACTTCAAGTTAATTTGCTCCCTAGTTCATGGATGGCAAACTGACTCCCTTCCAGGATAGAAATGGAGTTGTTCTCTCTCCATTAAATCAACTTCTTGGCTTCCTATTGGTACCCCCACAGTCTTGGGGAGGGGAAGAGATTGGTTGGGGAAAAGACAAGGGTCAGAGGAGAAGGATACTGCCCACTTACCCCCATGATTTTGGTATTGCACTTGGCACAGATTGGGGCAAAGAACTGCTCATAACACCGCTCACAGTAAACATTGTTCTGCTCCTCCACAAAGCACACATCTGCCAAGGAGTTCTTGCAGTACGCACAGTTGAATTCTTCTGGGTGCCAGGAGCGGCCCATGGCTACCAGAAAGGGGCCCCTGGGAAGCAGAAAACAGCATCTACTAAGGCAGCCCCAAAAGTTTGAGAACAGATAGTTCAAAACCCCCAACGATGCCCATACTTTAACCCAAAACCCTGACTTTTGTGACTATTCTAATGAAATAATGTGAAATTCAGATAAAGCTCCATGCAGAAAGATGTTCATTGTGCATCATTTACAATAAACAGAACTGGGGAGCAACTCAAACATTCACCAGTAGGGGATGGGATAAGCATATTATGGAATATTCATTCAGTTGACTACTGATAATTACAATAAGAAGAGCAATGATGATGGTGCTGATGGCTAACATTTACAAAGTGCTTACTCTGTGCCAGGCACTAGTCAAGAAGAAATTTGTGTGTGGGGGGGTGCTTGAGGGTGGTGAGCTTATGTATATATAAAAAATACACTTTTATTTAAAACGAAAGTAATGCCCATTAGAGAAGAATTAGAAAATTCAGAAAGTGAAAATTAAAATATAAGATATTTTAATTCTCACAACAATCCTATGAAGTAGGTACTATTATGATACCCATTTTCAGATGAGGAAACCGAGGCACAGAGAAGTTAAATAAGTTGTTCAAGGTCATAGTATGGTAGACCTAAGACACAAACTTGGGGAGTCTAGTTCCACATTACTAGTCAGAAAAATGGAACTATACGGAAATATTTTATATTTTAATTTTCACTTTCTGAATTTTCTAATTCTTCTCTAATGGGCATTACTTTCGTTTTAAATAAAAGTGTATTTTTTATATATACATAAGCTCACCACCCTCAAGCACCCCCCCACACACAAATACTATAAACATACTATATTCAGACAAGCACTATTCATCATCCCTTGCTTCTAAAGGTGAAATCATTTGTTTTTATTTTAGTGTGGCAGATGCCCACCAAAGCCCTGAGCAGCACAGGCCTGTTTGTGGAAAGACCCAGAAGCAACTCTAAAGGAAAGCTGGGTCAAAATCAGCACTCTCAGCCAACTTACAACATGCCCAATAAACCTACTGAAAATAAAACCTGCCATTCCCAGAACCCGGCCTTAACCCGAGGGGGCGGTCCTGGCACCAGGTACCATGTTCAGAGCTTCACCCACTTACCTCATGGAGTCCACCCAACGCCCCAGGGAAGTGAGTGTCACACAGGGGTGGAAGCTAAAGCTCAGAGAGGGTCAGACCAGATGGCTAGTCAGAGGGACCTGAGGCTACCTTGCACGCAGCCTTCTCCCTGTACCTGCGTTCCCATCTCCCTACCCCATCGCAGGGTTCAGACAGTGGGGAAGCAACCCATACTCCCACCCTTCCAGCACCCCAGCACAGGGGCACAGCTGGATCATACCGGATAACATTGTTGCAGTGGCCACAGAGCGGAGTCCGGCTGCTGGCTGGGAAGCGCTCGGCCCTCTGGAAGGTGCCCCTGGCAAGGGGGGACACTTGGGAACCTGTTAGGGTGTAGGCAGGGGTTCCTGGGGACAGGGTCTGCTTGCTGATGGAAGTGGTGCTCTTGCCAGAGGCAAATTTCTGAGAGAAGCTGTCGTCTGTCACCCATGGGGGGCGGCTGGCAGATTCAGAAGGGCCTCCGCTGTAGGCCACTGAGGGTGCAGGGTTATAGCTTGGGGCTGGTGAGGGGGTATAGGCTGGTGCTGGTGAGGGGGAATAGGTGGGGGCAGGCGATGGAGTATAGGCAGGGGCAGGGGAGGGGGTGTAGGGAGTTGGACTGTAATTGGCCCCAGGGGATGGGCTGTAAGTAGATGCAGGCACTGCAATCCAAAAAGATCCAAAGAAAATGTGTCAGGAACTCATTTCCCCCAACTTCTCCCACCCCATCCCACCCCAGCCAGAGAAAGTTGACTTTAATATCAGAGCAGGACAATTTCAATTTTTACTGGAAACACAATCCAGAATTTCTTGATGCCTCGAACTTGAATTTGCTTCAGGAGCCAAGGCAGATAACAGGCCCTCAGAGCGGGGCCCCCAGGAGTTATTACGGGGCTGAGAAAGGGATATAGCTATAAATATATGCGGCTGCCTGGGGTGAGGCTCACTGGGCTTTGGCTGCCAAAGACCTGCAGAAGGCAGAGAATGGGGGTAGGGGGCAGGCCAGGCTTCTATCTGGGTCCCCTGGGCCTAGAAGAGGGTGAGAGTGGGTCAGCTTGGCCTTGACTGGAAGATGCTTCGGTTGCACTCTGACCCGTGATTTGACATCTGTAAAGCCTCAATCACGTGTGTTTGCTGAACCTGGACCTAGTTCAGTCTTTGGGACAAAACAGATGACAAGGCAATAGGGTTTTTAGGTTCAGGTTTCAGGATTAGCCACAATCGTTTTCTGAAAAACATCTTGGCTTGATTTGTACTGAGGGGAAATTCCATCTTGGTTTGATTAGTGTGTATTGGTGGGGGTGCTGGGGGTGGGAGGGGTCTTGAAGGAGTCAATCAGAGGGAGCCTGGGCAGAGATGCTAGGGTGACAGAGCCCAGGTCCAGCTGCCTTTGGGGCACCCATGCTTTCCTGTATCACTTTGGTGGAAAGTAAGAGTGAGTCTGAGTGACTATAGAGGTTACCAAGGAAGTCAGAGTGTAGGAGAAGGATGCATTGCCCACTTCTAGAACCACCTCCTCCAGTTCACTGAGAGTCAAAAAACCTTTTTGAGGTGATGGCACAAAGGAGCACTGCAGCTTACCCAAAGCCTGGGCCCTCAAAACCCAGGAATCTTAGTGCTCTGTTGCCTCTGCTGTGAAACCAGCTGGGGCAGACCGAGCTGCATCCTGCACACACTGTCCAGTTAGCCTCTTCTTCCAGTGAGGAAGTCTAGATGCCTCACCTCAACTCAGTCTGCTCTTATGGAAAGAGGCCTCATGGAAGCGTGTCAGGGTAGCCTCCCTCCCCATTCCTGAGCCTCTGCTGAGGGGTACTGAGGCAGCCTCCACAAGGGTCCAGCCTAGAAAGTAAGGCCTCTCTCAGGGATAAAAGCCCTACCCTGGCTTCCAGTCTCTCCCACCTGGTCCCCCTGTATCACCTTGGGTGGCTTGTGGCCTGCTGCTCCAACTCTATGCCTTCTACTTCCAGATGACTCACTGGCCGTTCAGAGCTGAGTATCATGGAAACCCCTACACTGGGGGTGGGGAGGGACCAGGCCTGTGTTAGGGAAAGCTGAAGAAGTAAAACCCTCCACAACCCTGCCCTGGAGCCATCCTGGGAGCAATGCTGGCTTCCTCCACAAAAAATTGGCTTC
>NW_006438113.1:659528-662367 GCF_000325575.1 Pteropus alecto
TCCTACAGCTCACTGAGAGTCAAAAAACCTTTTTGAGGTGATGGCACAAAGGAGCATTGCAGCTTACCCAAAGCCTGGGCCCTCAAAACCCAGGAATCTTAGTGCTCTGTTGCCTCTGCTGTGAAACCAGCTGGGGCAGACCGAACCTGCTTCTGCACACACTGTCCAGTAAGCTTCTTCTTCCAGTGAGGAAGTCTAGATGCCTCACCTCAACTCAGTCTGCTCTTATGGAAAGAGGCCTCATGGAAGCGTGTCAGGGTAGCTAGCCTCCCTCCCCATTCCTGAGCCTCTGCTGAGGGGTACTGAGGCAGCCTCCACAAGGGTCCAGCCTAGAAAGTAAGGCCTCTCTCAGGGATAAAAGCCCTACCCTGGCTTCCAGTCTCTCCCACCTGGTCCCCCTGTATCACCTTGGGTGGCTTGTGGCCTGCTGCTCCAACTCTATGCCTTCTACTTCCAGATGACTCACTGGCCGTTCAGAGCTGAGTATCATGGAAACCCCTACACTGGGGGTGGGGAGGGACCAGGCCTGTGTTAGGGAAAGCTGAAGAAGTAAAACCCTCCACAACCCTGCCCTGGAGCCATCCTGGGAGCAATGCTGGCTTCATCCACAAAAAATTGTCTTCCCACTTACTAAAGGGGTACAGTAGACACATAACAGATCATCTTTGTTGGTCCCATATATAGTTGAGGTCACTGAGGCTCAGACAGAGCCAGCAAGTGGCAAAGCAAGTCTCCAAAACCCATTCTTTCTATCACCCCAAGCTGCCTCTGTAAAGAACATTTGTCTGATTTCCATAAAATCTTGGTGCATAGTGTCACTGGGTAAGTGTCAGTGTGGAGGAGGCTCTATGCTCTGGCATGTAGCACAGCATTTAGGGGAACAGCTCTACTATATCCTGGCTATGTGTTCTCGGGCAAGTTCCTTAATATCTCTGGGCCTGAATTTCCTTATCTAAAAATGGCAATAATAATTTTTAGTACCTTATAGGGTTGTTATGAGGATTAAGGGAAATAAGTACCTGGCACAGTGTATGTGTCATTAAATGTTAGTGAAGATGGTAGGGATAGTGACTCCTGGGTCTCAGGGTCAGGATGAACTGTCAGCTCATCTCACAGCCCTAGTGGTCACCTCGGGGAGCCCAGCCCAGGTAGACTGTAGGATGTGGGGAGTGAGGGGTGGGGGGAAGATGTAACACCCTGAAGTCAGATAACCTGGGGCTGAGTCTACTCACCAGTGGTGGAATACATGACCCTACTGTCTGCCTCACAGGGAGTGGTGGGGACCTACTGGAGTGACATGGGACTTGCACTTTGTAAATCTGTAAAGCTCAATTCAAGGTGTTGTCATCTTCCCTAACAACCGTGCATAGCTCTCAAGCGCCCAGAGCAGAGTCTCAAATTGCTGGGGGCAAAAGTGATGGGAGGAATGCTGCAAGGGAAGGGGTGTGAAGGTGATCTAGCAGAACTTCAGAGGAGTTTCACCCCTCTCTGTCACGTATAATGAGGTTCAGTCCAAAATTGTTTCCTTTCCGTAAAGTAGGGGATCTCTGTTAAAGGGGATTAAGAACAAAATCCCTAATCCTGTGCTGTCCAATACATTAGTCTTATGTGGCTATTGAGCAGGTGAAATGTGGCTTGTCTGAATTGAGAAGCGCTATCAGGGTAAAATATATACCAGATTTTGAAGACTTAGTACAAGAAAAGATGCAAAATATCCTAATAATTATTTTATATTGATTATATATTGAAATATTGTGAACATACTGACTTAAATAAAATATATTGAAATTAATTTCACCTGCTTCATTTTACTTTTCTTTCAAACATGGCCACTAGAAAATTTATTTTTGTTGGTTTAGTGCTGTCCTAATCAGAACAGTAGCTACCAAGTACCAACTGTTTCCACATGCCAGGCCCTTTATGTTCATTATTTCATGTATCACTCGGTGCAATCCAATGAGGCAGATAATATTATCAAATCCATTTTATAGATGAGGAACTGAGGCTTGGAGAGCTTAAGTGACTGACTAACTCAAAGTCTTTGAGCTAGTGAACTACTTGGCTGAACTGGAGCTCTGGCTTTGGGATTCAACGCCAGATCCCTCCCACCCCTTAACCACGCCCTAGGCAGCAAAACAAGCCCCTTCCAAATCACATCCTTGTCTACTTTTCCTGCCTCCCTCCAGCAATACATAACCCTAGTTCCTCTACCTGGCAGATACCTCTTCCCTCCTCCAGACTTCTTGATTCAACCTCCTTTTCTAAGCCCCTACAACACAAGGTCTCAGTAGTAAGGAGCAGGCCAGAATCTGGACCTAGGTTTGGCCGCTTCCTTGCGCAGGCCTACACCCATCCAGAGCCGGGGGCCTTCTCTTCCTCAAGGCACCGCCAGGAAGCTCCCCTCCCCCATCGCGTTCCCACATTCCAGGAGAGGGGGGAGGGCGAAGGGAGCAGTTGCTTCCCGGGCCCCTTCCATCTGCATCCTTCGGCCCGGCTCGCTGCGCCACCCCCGACGTGCCGGGAGAGACTTGATATCCTGTCTCGGAGCCCCGGGCTGTTGCTATTTCTTCGTGACAGAATTCAGTTCGTCCAAATTAGAAGGTGATATTTCATCTCTAATTGGCAAGTTCAAAAGGCCTCTATCGCACTCGGCGGCCTCGGGAATGTGTAATTAAACAAGGTGATTTCTGACTCACTGCAGGTTGGGCCTGACTTCTGGCGAGTGCCCGGGCCCTGCCCGGCCCGCGGGCCGACATGGCCTTCCCTAGCCCGGGCCTCTGCCGCCCAACCCACTCCCGGGCCCCAGGTGCTCTGGGGAGCGGCAGCCCAGCCCCGGCGC
>NW_006438113.1:662579-672841 GCF_000325575.1 Pteropus alecto
TAACCTCCAGGCAGGAATGAGTTAACGTCTGCCCGGCCTGGGAACGCCGCGGAGGCCTGGGCTCCAGCACGTCTCGCCCGCTTGGGGCACAGCCCGGGAAGGAGGAGGGAAGGGGCGCTGCGCGGGCCAGGCAGTGCGCGTCCCCGGAGCCGTGCTGTCCCCTGGAGGACCTTCGGAAAAGAACCCAGGGCCGGGGCGGGGGCGCCAAAGCCCGGGGCCCGCCCCGGAAGGTGCCCAGAAGGACCTGCCTAGGAGGAGAGCCCTACTCGGGGTCGGGACGGATATGCCCTCCTGGTCCCCTCCACCCCAGCCTCATCTCCACTCGCCGCTGCTCCTCCAGACTCCTTTCCACTCTCCCTCTGGTGTTCCCCATCTGCACAGGACAGCCGCTTCCTTCAGCTCCATTTAAGATTTTTCACCATTGCAGTCCGTTCCAAATTGTTACCTAATCCTGTGCATTTTTAACCTGCGAGCTTTGTGACTCTGCCTCTGAAGGGACAAAGAAGGGCACCTCCTGTGTGCCCAGCACTGAGCTAGGTGCTTCATTTCATCTTCAGAACACAAAGCTTACACAGTATCATGACTATCTTTCAAAGGAGGAAATTCTGGTACAGAAGATGAAGTACTTTGCCTTAAAGAACAGAGCAGGCCTTAGCAGGGAGTCCCCTTCTACCGCCCACACTTAACGCTGCTGTCAGTGAGTTCTGTAAACCGAGGGCTGATGGGACTCTTCTACCCTACACAAGTCAAGTTCCCCAAGCAAGGCCCTTCCTGATTCAGTCCCTGTCTTGTCTCCCTTGCTCTCCTGCCACAGTGAGAATACTCACTGGGTTTCTCAATTTCCCTAACAAGACATGCTCCAGAGTCCAGACTTTATGGTCCTTTATTTACTCTCTTTCATGACACAAAGAAGGCTCCTTCTTGCTCCCTTAGAATTAGCTACCTCATTTTTTCCCAAACAAGACATTAACTTCCTCACTTTCCCACTCCCTACTCCCCATTGCAAGTGGCCCTCCACTTGTGATTCTCACCAGCATTTATTCATTTGTTTCTATTTATCTCTCTACAGGGCAGCTCCTCTGTGCCAGACCAGAGTCAGGTGCTGGGGATAGTGGAGACAATATGCCATAGCCCTAACCTTTGGGAATTCACAGTCAGAATCCAGTAGGAAAGAGAGGGTAAATGGTGATATCAGCACTCAGGGCCTGGATGCCAGGAGCCCTCCTGTGGGTACATCCTATAGATCAGGGTACAGGGGACCTTCCTCCAGCTTGGGAAAATCCCTGCTAAAGAGCCCCTAGGTTTACTGAGCAAGGACAGGCAGAGGAAGGTAGGGTACAAGCCAGCCTGAGACTTGCCCTGGGACTTTGGGAAGCAGGCCTAACACTGGCTAGGAAAGAGGGAATCATAGGGCTGAGTCCTCATCCCAGTAAGAGGGTCGTAGGCACTGAAAAGAATGGAGACCAGAAGGATGGAACAAATAGCCATTGAGCTCAGCCACCGGCAGACCCTGTGCTGGCCACTCTGCTGCCTCACCTATCCTTTCCTTGCCTCCAGTTACCCTGCTTCAGCTGAGGAAATCAAAGACCAGACAGGTTGATGCAGTAGCTCTGTCCAAAGCCCACTGCATTTTTGATATAGCTGCCCGTCCTCCAGCTTAAGCCAGACCAAGACTCTTAGAGAAATAAGCTTCTACTTCTAAATCATCTTCCCTCACCTCGAGCCTGAAAATCCCCGGAAGCATCCTTTTTCTAAGAGCTAGGAGGCTCCAACCCTGCCTGGCACTGCCCACCTGTCTTCTCCAGTGCCAGAGACACGCTTTATAGGTCTGGTCCACAACTGGGGGAAGGAAGGCCTCACTGACCACCTTCCTTCTGGGGATGTGACCTTAAGGCTAACTGTTGAAGCCCATGCCAAGTCTGACAGCCTCTCGCTCTGCTTCTCACCTGGCTGGTAGACAGAAGGCCGAATGCTGGCAGTGGTGACGACCCGGGGCTTGGGCGCAGGGGCGGCTTGGGTCTCACTGTATGTATGGGCGGCAGGTGCTGGAGAGGTCACATTGGTGGGACTGTAGGCAGAAGCCTGGGGCCTGGAAACAAGGGGAAGAGTTAGAAGCCAGAAGGACAGCCCCACCCAGGCCCTGGGGCCTGAAGCCATGGCAGGTTGGCTCTGCAATCCTCAGGAGCCTCTGTGAGGAGGAAACCTAACAGAGATGATCCTGAACAGCTGCCAGAGGCTGTGAAGGAAAGCTCCTTGGAATCTTAAAGGGGAGGAAGCTGCTCCTTGCTTTCTGAGTCTTGGTGAGTTTGGTTAAAGCAGCAGAGATATCTCAAAAATCACAGCCCATTGCTGATGTCACCACCTTGGAGAGAGGGAGGAAAGCTACCAGCTGGACAGGAGGATGCATGGAAAACCCTTCACTACCATGGGAAGAGACCGTAAGGGTAGGTCTGGGACTGGAGGAGTCAGGGCAGAAGAGAGAAGAAGGTGGTCAGAGCTGCCCCACTCCACTGACCTTCTGACCTCTGGGGCACATCATGGCCTCAGACCACCTGGCTCCCCGCCTACTTCTGCCTCCCCCTTTCTATTGTTGCTAAAAGTAGCTGCAAAGTCTCAGGTTTCTGAGCTAGAGTGCTCTAGGGAGGGCTCATGGGAAGCTAGGAGAGTCCCCTCCAACACGCACGCGTGGCGCGCACACACACACACACACACACACACACACATACACACACACACTTCTCTTACATATAGAATTCTTCCTGTTGCCCTCTTCCCACTGGATTAGCTGCCAAGAGGCCTAGAGCAATCTTTTCCTACTTGTGACCGAGGAACCAAAGAGATGGAAAAAAAGTCTCCCAGTTCATTGCCCTCAGGAAATGCTGTACTCGGCCTCTGCTCTTGGAGAGCTAAAGGCTCCAAGAACTCCTGGAGTTAAGCAGAATGTTAAACTTTGCTGATCCAGTGTTTCTCAATTTCATTTGTCTGTGAAACCTTTTTTTTTTTTTTTTCCATTTAAAACTAGTGAACATGTCCCTGGTCTCTCCCTGCATCTTTCAGATCCCAACAGGGACAATGCAACCATACCCAGAGTAAATGGGTCATTGATGAGGTGCTAGAGAAGTGAGCACCTAGAAATTTACTGACCCTCACCAGCCCATGGCTTCCTGCCTTCCTTGCCTCTGTTTCCCATGGGCCCAGTGCCTGTGCATCATGCTGAGCAGAGTCATAGAATAAGGGAGTATCTTCCTCTTTAGGGCTCTGGGAGGGGGTAGCCTGGAGCTAAGAATCTATTGTCAAGCTCCTATTTACTGTTTATCTCCTCAGAAAGACAGTGTGGAGGTGGAACGAGCCTCAGCCAGTCAGCATCCCAGACCTGGGCAGTGTGCAGACTTGCCCTGGCACGTTGCCATGTTTCTGGTTAAATGAGGCCGTTGTCACCCTTCCCTAGGCCTGCCTGCCCTTCTCTGATAAATCCCTGTTAAGACCAGTGGAGTAGGAGCCTCAATGGAAGAGGAAGAGGCAGTGTCCATGGGGTCCCCAGCTTCCTCTGTGGTGAGAGAAGGCCTAGTCGGTAGCCAGACTTTCCCACCAGTGGAGGGTGTTTTCCCAGCATCCCAGGAGCTATGGGTCCTGGGTCAGGAACTGATATTGGGGGAGGAAGCAGAAGCTTAAGATATCCAGCAAGAATTCTAAGGCCATGCTCCGGTAAAAGGCTGGGTGGCCATTTGTCTTCCACTTGCCCCCTCTAGCTCCATCCTAGCCCTATGCAAGAAAGGGAGGTATCTAGGCCCAGAGTATGGTCCCTTGATCCCTTCTGCTCCAGCCTGATGCTGGGAGTGCTCTGGTTCCCCAACCTCCACCCAGGCCTCATCTCTCTTTGCAGGGCAAAGTGAAGGAAAGGTTTACCCTGTTGAGGGAGTCCCATGGGCCTCAGGACACAGACACCTGATGTGTGATGAGGGAGTCTGCTCTTGGGCAGGACCCCAGCATGTAGCACTCCCCCATCCAAACCCAGGAGGCATCTTCCCACTCAGCAACGGAGAAATTTCTTATCCTCCTCTAAGCTTCTTCTTTGTGCCTTTACCTGAAGTGATTCTGGTGTGCAGAGGAGAAGCACTTGCTAAGTGCCCCCAAGGAAGCTGAGCTAGAACGACCCCTGGGGGCTGGCCTGGCTCACCCTTGAAGCCTAAGTTGGGCTGGCTCCGTACCATCTGGATCATTGTGTAGCCCCAGGAGTAGGGGTGCAGCCAGCAGGTCTGTGGGTCACTCTGTTCACCCTTCGTACCCCTCAGGCTTCACCAGGGACCCATGCATCCTGACTCAGAGAGGTATGTCCTTTGGCAAAACCCTGGGAGAGGAGCATGGGAGACTGAGAAAGCTGGCTCTGACCCTAATACCAACTTGACGGCTCGTCTCAGCCCGGAAAGAGCTGGGTCTGCTGGGCCTGTTATACTGCCTGGCCACTCCAGAATGACCTGTCAGCTTATCCCCTCCACTTCCCTGCACCTCCCAGCACCCCTCTAACACCCCCAACCCTGCTTTCGCTGAGTATGCAGGAAGGCAAGTTGGAAAGCAGTAACTTGCAATACTTGAGAGCATTTTATGTGCTAGGTGTTTTATGTACACTTTTTCTACCCCAATCCTGTAAAATAAACATTGCATTAAATATCATAGCAGATGAGGAAAATGAGATTCAGAGTTTAGTCACTTTCTGAAGATTATAGGCAGTAAGTAGTAAAGCAGAGATTCAAATCCCACTGTACCAAGTGCCTCTGGAATTAGCATGCTTCTCCATCAAGAGGAGAAAGGCTAAGGGACAAGGGAAAATTAGTCACTAAATATCTGACATGCCTCTGTGCCCAGGTCAATGCTCCCTTTTCCGTGGAGACTTCCTTGACTTTCCACGGGGATATCTTTAATTCTCCTTAATTCCAGTTCCAGGAACACAGACTTCCCATACAGTCTCCCTTTGTTATCTAACTCTGTGTGTGTGTGTGTGTGTGTGTGTGTTGGTGTGTGTGTGTGTGTGTGTGTGTGTGTGTGTCTTTTACCTCTCTTGCTAGAGTGTGTGTCCCTGGAGGGCAGGGTAGCACATTTTCCTGCCTTTGTCTTCAGCAACACAGTGCACTCCTCTTCACTCTCTGCAGCAAGCAGTGCTACCCTTGGCCTACCTTGGCGCCCTGGGCCCCTAACCACATTGGATGGGCCTTTCTGAGGGCTAGACACAGCTGTCAACAGATGGACCCAGGGTAAGGCCTTTCCTGCCTCCCCGACTAAGCCAGGGCCAGTATCTGTGGGCCAGTTACCTTGGACTGTCTGCAGCACTTGAGGCAGGGGCTGTAGCAGAGGCGGTGGCAGCAAGGGCAGCAGCTGCGGCCAGGGACGGTGAGGCTGTGCTGGGAGAGGCAGCAACAGGCAGCTGAGCAGAAGCAGGCAGCAGTGGGGTGGTGGCCTGGCTGGTGCACACTGGAGCATGCTCAATAGGGGTGCTGATGAGGTGGGACCAAGAAAGACAACAGGTCAAGGGGGCCCCTCTGCAGGACTGGGGCGCAGTGGCTGCAGTAAAGGCAGGCTGGGTAGAAGGCACCATCAGTACTACAAACAGCAAGGTGTATTCCAGAAGGTGTATTCCCAGGCTCAGGGAAAGAATACCCCCAAGACTCCAAGAGGAAAGGGTTCAGACCATAAGGAGGATAGTAGCAATACCAAAATTATTCTCAAGCCTGGTGAGATTCCCAACTCTCAGTTTTGTGTACTTCTGAATTTTTCTGAGTATGTATTACAAAAATATAGTGTGGTGGAAAAGTAGATTGAATTATCAACCAAGCTTCCTCCCCATCCTATTTTCCTTTTTCTTTTCCCTTTCCCCATTTAGTCAGTGGCACACATTGCCTTTGAGAAGGGGTGATACATTGAGAAAAGCAGAGGTCAGATATTTGAGGGTCAAGGGCTTAGGCTCTGGAGTGGTGAAAGCCTGGGCTTTGGGCTGCAAAGGACTCAGGCAGGGCACTGACAACACATTTGGAAGATGTATGAAAGCTACCATGCCAGGCAGATTGAGGTTATCTGGGCCAGAAAGGGGGCATCGTGCTGTGGGGGATTCAAGAACAGAGGCAGCTGTGCTCCTTTTCTGAAGTCCAGAAAGACTGAATCTCTTGTTTGGGTAAACCCTGGGGAGATAGTAGGCCCCTAGGGTCTCCTATGCCCATGGTGAAGGGGGAGGTTGATCCACGACAGCCCAAAGATCCCCAGGCTATCGTATGCCCTAGCTGCTGTAGAGGGTTTCTCATACATCCAAGAGTGACCTGGCCATGGCCCTGAGTGTCTGCACATCTGAAAGTCCTTGAAATTGGGAACAAGAGAGGTGACTTCTGTGCCAGTGTGGGCCAGTGTGACCAAACAGGGTGGGGATATCCCCGCAGATGCCACTGCAGGCAGACTATGTCAAGGACCAGGTGCCTGGATGCCCCACTCTGCCTATACTGTTATTCTATGAGCATCTCTTCCCCAGAACCAATCTAGGCAAGACAGGAGCATCAGAGCCTGGATTGATGAGATTAGATTTTTGCCACCTATGAAACAGGACAGAGAATACAAATTAAATTATAGGAAAGAAAAGAAATGCACATTCTTTGCTCATCTGGGTCACTGAATTAAGATTTGTACTTGCTACAGCAGCAATAAGATACTGTGACTCTTATAAGTGGGAATGCTGTCCCCAGGCTATGTAATTCATTTATTGACCTGGTACTCTATGTGCCAGGCATATGTCTGTAGTTCCTCACAACTGCCCTCTGATGTAGATATTAGTGACTCTATTTAATAGATGAGGGAATGGGGACGGAGGATTCAATTGCTCAAGTACTTAGAACGTATAGGTAGTGACAGCAAGATCTGACTGAGGAGCATTTGAATTGAAGCTTTACCCAGTACCTCAAGTGGCCCCTTATGGAGAAAAAAAAACCTTATTTTTACAGTCAGGCAAGTAAAATTTTTTTCCCCAACAAAAGGCACTCTTCTTATTTGAAATAATTAGAATAATAATCTTTCCTCTGTGAGTGCTTACCATATGCCAGGCCTTGTGCTAATAGCTGGATAAGCATTACTTCATTTGATCTTTTCAACCTTGCTGGATGATTGATATCAAGATCCTCAGTTTACAGATAAGAAACCTGAGGTCCAAAGAGACTGAATCTCCGCTAAAACATCACAAAGCTGCCAAGTGGCAGAGAAGAGTGTGAGCCCTAATCACCACAACACTTCTCAGACTTTAATATGCAGGTAAATCGCCTGAGAATCTTGTTAAAATGAAGCTTCTGGTTCTGTAGGTCCAGGTCTGGGTGGGGCTGAGAGTCTACATTTCTAACACGCTACTAGGTGATAACTGATGCTGCTGGTCCATGAAACACACTGTAAGAAGGTACTACAGACGTCTGTCTCAGATAGGAATGCCAGAGAGCCATGAGCTGGTTTGCTGAATTGTTCTCCTCTATCCAGTGAGGTGTAGAACAGAGAAAGGTGTGAAATGTGAGAAGGCTGGAAGAAGAGAGCTGGAGAAGTGGCAAAGTTTGGGTTGACTGCTTCATGGGAAGGAACACGATTCTTTTCTGTGATTATGTAGGAAACATCCAGCATGAGCAAGGGCAGTAGCCATGTCCTGACCAGCCCTTTCCCAGCTTAGTTTAGAGAGGAGGCCTCAGGCAGCCCAGTTCTCATGCCTGCAGCAGTGTCCGGCCCTAGCTCTTCCATGAGGCCACTCACTCATCCTCCATGAAAAAACCTGGCTTCTGGAAGCTATTCCTGTGAAGTGGCTGCCTCAGAGAAGTAGGTGGAAGTACTAAAGCCATACCGCTGAGCTAGCTGATAGACCCTCATCACAGTGTGGGCAAGTATGGTCTGGGAAGGCCCAGGCTGACATAGGACACCCAGTCTCCTTTATCTGTTTCTCCTTGACCCTGTGCATGCTTCCAGTGGGTTTCTGGGAACTGAGAACACCACTCAGGACATGAGTGATGAAAATGTCTGGGCTAAGGACAGTATTCTGCAGAACAAATAGGAAATGGGTTCGCCTGTCCTCTTTGCTGCTCCAATTCCCTGCCAGACTAGCTTACTTGGTGCTCTCTCCAGACATGGCTCCAAATGAACCCTGGATTTTTGGGGGAAGGGGAGGATGCATAAAACTGGAGCTAGATGTGGGCCCTAGGAAAATTCATGATCTACTGCAAGGTCAGGACAAAGGGCATGCACATGAGCCTGCTACTTGGGGTTCTTGCTGAGTGGCATCTTATCTAAGACCACTGTCTGTAGACACGAAGCATCCAGGGCTCAGGGGAGGTAGGGATAGGCATTGAAGGGCATCCTGAAGGATCTTGTCTAGGCCAATTCCTGTCAGAAGTTTCATGAGCCCCCGAAAACCAAGGAGGGTGTCTCAGAGAGCAAGTATGCAGAGAATTTAGTTGGTTCTGATTCAGTCCTAAAGACAGTGCCTATAAGATCACCCCAGCCTGGTTTAGGACTACTCTACAGCTGCCTCCTACCCCACTCATAATTCACTTTAAATATCTAAACAGAAACCAAACCAAGCCAATTATATTCAACTGTGCATAGGCAGGGTATGGCCAGAGGAGAAATACAGCCTGGCTACAGTTCCCTTTTCATCCCATCTCTTCCTTCAACCCAGCTGGCATCAAGGTAAAGCATGCCAACCTTGTGCCCCTGCTCTCTTGTGGTAACCCTTAGTTGATGCTCTTATGGACGGCAATGATATTATGTATGGAAAGGATGGGCTGGTATGGTGGTGCTAGCTCTTGGAGTTTGTGGTCAATGGGCTCAGGCTGGAACTGTTGGTGGTGCTAGCTCTTGGAGTTTGTGGTCAATGGGCTCAGGCTGGAACTGTTGGTGATTGTGGAGGTGTTGTGACTAATGGTGCTGGGAGGTGGATGCCATTATTGGGGTGATGATATTATTTGTATTAGTTAAGAGAATGAAATATGAACATCTTTGTTAATTGGATGATGACAGAACACCTGTCAGGTAGCTGGTCTTGAAATTGTTCACTTTGCCATCCACCTGCTTCATCTTGCAGCCTAATACTACTTCTCAGGGAAGCCTTGACCATGTCACTTTGCAGGAGGGTTGCTGCACTGGAAAACTCCAAGGGCCCCATTGAAATTGTAGTCTGTGCAAATGACACTTCTTGAGAACAGTGCACAGCAATCCCCACAGGCTGCGGTGTGAGTGGTGCTCAGCAACCTTTGCTAGTCCCTCATTATCTTCAGAATACAGTCAATATCTCATAGTCTGTCATTCCAGCTCTGGACCACTACTAACCAAAACATCCTCTGCATTCCCTTCATTCCAGCCAGAATGATTAATCCTGGGTTCTGGATTAATCAACCCCTGTGCTCCCCCTGCTTAGAGTAGCTGTCCAGTCTCCCCTAATGGCACATGCCCCAATCTTAACTGTTCTTGCAGATCAGACACACAGATGCCTTCTGCTAGGAAGCCTTTTCCGATCCTTCAGTCAAAGGAGCACTCCCTGTCTCTGGACCTCCCATGAACAACCTTGCATCATGGTCAGTCACAGCCACATCAGCCCTTTCTGATTTCTTTGGCATGCATAGCAGCCAGGCATGGTGCCTTGACTAATGCCCATGGACAAAGAATGCTGAATGAGGACATCCTTCCTGTTTATTCCAGAGGGCTTGATGTGGACCCCTGGCCTGGGGCCACTGAGGTGCTGCATGCAGGGGCCTAGGGTCACTAAGAAGCACCAGGCAGGCTGAAATGCAGATGAGAGCTTTCCAGAGCTTTAAGAGGGCTCCAACAGGCTGGGGGCCAGGGACAGAGGACTGTTAGGCCACGAGCTCTGACTGATTGGCTCAGATCCTCTGCCAACCTCAGGATACCCACTGCCTGGGGCCTCTGTCTGTCAGCCCCTGGCCCCTCAACCAACCCTTGGTCCTTGGGAGTCCTCAATAAAAGCTCAGTTAAATATAGATGTGCTCCAGGATGCCTAGACGTAAGCAGGAGCACATACCCTCATCTCCTCTGTTGATCCCTCAGCCAGCTTGCCCTGCCTGGCCTTGGCCTTGGCCCTGGAGTCAGACTGTTAGAAGCAGGAAGAGATAAAAGGCCAAAGTGGAATAGGCTGGCAGGGGACTTTGGGGAGCATCTCAGGGTGGTAGGAAGGCTAGAGTAGTATCCCTGGCCAGCCCTTCTAGATGGGATTGTCAAGGTCCCTGGAGGCAGAAAGAAAGCCC
>NW_006438113.1:672886-673470 GCF_000325575.1 Pteropus alecto
CAGGGAAGTCTTGAGGGATGGGCTTTAGCATTTGCCTTTATTTGCTAAGTGCTGGTGGTCTCATTCTCAGCTGCTGGTTCCCATAATCAGAGACTAGGCTGATGGGCAGACAGGAGAGTGGGGAGGATGTGAGCCTGCCAGCCTGGCCCTTCCTAAATGATCAAGATAAGGACAAGGCCACAGGTGGGTGGGGGCCAGGAGCAAGACCCAGCTGGAAGTCTTTCCTGCCTTCCCACCACTTGAGCAAGACTCCACCAGGCACATCTTCCACCTCTTCTCCCAAGCCATGGCCCTGGCCCACCGAGGACCCCCAGCAGCTCCCCTGTGACAGTCTCCTTAGTCCAGGAGTACTTTCCCAACCCCCTCTCTTGCCTCCTGAGCAGGGCTGAGTACAAGCAGCACCCTCCTGCTTATGGCACTTGTGGCCTGCTTTCTGATGGGAGGACTAAATGTCTCGGCCTGCTAGTTGCAGCTGGGTGTGGGAGCAGAGGCAGGGGACATTTCAGGTACCCACCGATACACATTGCCCACTGGGAGACTAAGGCTGCCCACCAGCCATTCACCAGCCAGAGCAGGAAGCCCAG
>NW_006438113.1:673947-678884 GCF_000325575.1 Pteropus alecto
GGAATGAGAGTGAGGCTTTGGCCCAGTCCAGTTATAGAGGCAGCAGGGAAGTCTTGAGGGATGGGCTTTAGCATTTGCCTTTATTTGCTAAGTGCTGGTGGTCTCATTCTCAGCTGCTGGTTCCCATAATCAGAGACTAGGCTGATGGGCAGACAGGAGAGTGGGGAGGATGTGAGCCTGCCAGCCTGGCCCTTCCTAAATGATCAAGATAAGGACAAGGCCACAGGTGGGTGGGGGCCAGGAGCAAGACCCAGCTGGAAGTCTTTCCTGCCTTCCCACCACTTGAGCAAGACTCCACCAGGCACATCTTCCACCTCTTCTCCCAAGCCATGGCCCTGGCCCACCGAGGACCCCCCAGCAGCTCCCCTGTGACAGTCTCCTTAGTCCAGGAGTACTTTCCCAACCCCCTCTCTTGCCTCCTGAGCAGGGCTGAGTACAAGCAGCACCCTCCTGCTTATGGCACTTGTGGCCTGCTTTCTGATGGGAGGACTAAATGTCTCGGCCTGCTAGTTGCAGCTGGGTGTGGGAGCAGAGGCAGGGGACATTTCAGGTACCCACCGATACACATTGCCCACTGGGAGACTAAGGCTGCCCACCAGCCATTCACCAGCCAGAGCATGCAGCCCAGGTATGGGAAATCAGTGGAAAGCAGAGCTGCACCAGTTCCCAGCCTTGGTGGGCACTGGCCCCGGCCCTCTTCTGGAAGTGCCTGTCCTCTTCCCGTCTCAGACATGCTCCTCTTGTGTGGTATGCACGTAGGCACAGCATGACTGGAGCTGGTTTGGTTTGTTTCAAATCCTCTTTATTTCATAACAAGCATGCTGATATGTACAGGAGAGAACTAGGGAGCCAGCACACAGCACAGAGAGGAGAGCACATGCCCCAATCTCACCACAGCCAGGCGGGGCCTCTGTCTCATCTACCCTGGGGTTTCCATTTCCTTTGCAGAGAGCCCCGTTCCAGGATGCTGGGGCTCCAGAGGGCAGCGAGGGAGTGAGTGGGGACAGGGAGTTGGTCTCTGCCCAGGACCCTGATCTATGGGTGACTCCTTCCAGGACAGCATTAGGCTTGGATGCCTTTCTCAGGAGCTGAGGTTGGTAGAAAATCAACAAGGGGCACATTCTGTTTCCCTTGGTTCTGGAGTATTATGCCAACAAACCCCATCACATCCTCTCTGATCTATGGCTAAGGCCTTGGTCGGGGAAGCAGAGGCTTGAGCTGTTTGGCAGGTGGTGAAGGTTTCACTGAAGGGTTGGGATGGATGGGTGCAGTACTATGTGAGGCTGGGCTTCGGCCATCAGTTCCAGGGTGGGCAGAGAGGAGAACTGCTGCACTTAACTACTGAAGGTGCACCCAGCACAGTCTACATTCTCAGGCATCACAGTGGGGCTCACATGCCAGATTGGGTGGGAGGAGGGGAAGGGAGGGGATTCCAGAGAGCCTTTTAGCTTTTAACATTAAGGATTTGGGCTGAAAGGCCATGGTGCCAGTTGCGCAATTTGGCAAAACGTGGGCTGTTACGTTCCGTTTCAAACCTTTCCCTGTGGCACAGAGAGAGAGAGAGAGAGAGAGAGAAACAGAGAGACAGAGAGAGACAGAGAGACAGAGAGAAGAGAGGAAGAAAGAAAGGGGTTAGGGGATGTGTCCACCATTCCCCTGTCTGATAGCTGGGGCAGAGGGCATGGGAGGAAGGAATTTGGCTTGGGAAGGTTTTGCCATCCATGGGGCGCTTTCCAGATGATTAGGCCTGGTTTGGGGCAAAACCAGAGTCCCAGGGACCAGGATGGAGGGACTAAAGTCCCTGACTTGAATGACTGAGGGGCCATGGAGAAGGGGCCTAGCTAGAGGGCCTGAGGGCAGGCTAGGCAAAGGGGAGGCTTCTGGGTTCTCTCTGGCCTCTATGGTTAGGGCTAGGCAGGGCCGCTTTGGCTGTGGCCTCTCGGGACTGAACTATATAGGCAGATGGGCCTAGCATGGTCTCTGTCTCCTAGCTGGGCATAAAGAAGGAGAAACACCTGTCCCTGTGATGAAGCTTGGTGAGCAGACCTGTCACCTCACTGTGCTGCCCTGATCTCTGCCAACACTTTTCTGCCCCTAGAGAGAAGCCTTCTAACACCATTAATTGCCCCTGCCCTTCTAGGCCTGAGCATGACTAGGTACAACCGTGCACATACATACTCACAAAGATGCTGGCACACAAATAGAGGGCCAGGACTTCCTGCCACTTCCAACCAGCAGGGCCTCTGGAGCTCAGCCCACAGCCTGCTCAGCTGAGGGCACAGGACAAAACAGGCAAGGAGCAGCCAGAAATGAAAACATGGAGGAGAGGGTGTGCCTGGGGAAGGCCAGTGACACTGACCCCAGAATCCTGGAAACCCAACCACCCCACCCCACCCCCAGCTGGAGAGGCTTCTAACATCCTCTAGACCAGAGGTGCACACTGGCGGCCCGGGGGTCACATCCAGCCACAAATAACATGTATTCAACCTGGACAGTGTTTAAAACTCATTTTAAAAATTAGTTACTACATCCAGACCATGGAATATTACTTAGGAATAAAAAGACACAAATGAACCATTGGTACACTCAACAACTTGGGTGAATCCCCAAGGAATTAGGCTGACTGAAAAATTTGACTCCACAAGGTCATAGGCTTTATGATTCTATTTATACGACTTTCTTGGAATGACAAAATTATAGAAACAGAGAACAGATAACAGATTAGTGGTTGCCACAGGCTGGGGAGAGGGTGTGTGGTAGGGAGGTGGGTACGGCTATAAAAGGGCAACATGGAGAAATGCTCAGGATGATGGAAATATTCTGCATTTGACAGTATCGATGTCAACACCTTGTCTGTGAGATAGTGCTGTAGTTTTGCAAGAGAATACCATTGGGGGTAAAAGGTACATAGGATCTCTCTGTATTATTTCTTTCAATTACATGCCAATCTGCAATTATCTAAAAATGAAGACTATAATAAATGGTCAGCATACAAAAATCAGGCAGATCAGCTTTATGCCTTTAAAAATCAGAGGATGGGGCAGTGCTGGTCTCGCATTTCTCCATGGTAACAATCTCATGTCCCCACATTTAAATCTGTCCACCTTCCCACATGTGCATTACCTGGTAGACCTCCCCTCCAGCCTCTCACATACACACACACATTTTGAGTCCTGCATATTGGGTCTGTGTAGGATTCTGTTTGACACAAGGGGCTCACTGATAACATATTTGAAAACCACTAGTTGAGTCCAAACTTTCTTAGTATCAAGAGGAAGCCAAGGCCCAGAGACATCGTGAATGACCTAAAGACACACGGAAACAGCATCAGAACCATCTTTCACTACCTGCCTCTCCGAGGTCAGGGAGAAGGGGCAAAGACAGCACAAGCAGAGGCCCTATGGCAGGGCCCACACAGTCCTGCTGACAGCACTACAGACAATCGACCATCCCAGAGAGACCATCCAGGACACAGGCGCAGCCACTTTGTCTAGCCGGCTCTGCAGCCTTTGTCATCAATGCTCAGTGACAGGACAGAGACTGCAAGTCTAGTGAACCTGCTCTGCTTGGAGCTGTTTGGAAATTCATAGCCAGCCAGAGAGAGGAGCAAAGAGAGGAAGGAAGAGGAGAGAAGGGAAAAGAGAGAAAGGGAGAGACACCCCAGGACATCCACAACGGCTGCTCAGGGAACACCTCTCCAGATGTGGTTTTCAAACTTGCCAGACTGCCAGAACATCAAGGACAAAAAATCCACAAAACACAGGTAACTTTTGTTACCAATAGCTGTTCACTGCTCCTCACGAGGATTCCCTTTGAGGAAGGGCCCTGAGCTGTGTGGCCCCTCATGGTCGGCCGTGTGAGCATGGAGAGAGCTGAATGTACACAGGGAGGGAAGAAGACATTACAGGGAGAGGTGGGAGGAACCAGTGAGTCCTGTGTTTTGTTGCAAGAGAAGTGGGGTAAGGAGAGGAAAAAGAATCTTAGGTGGTTGCACAATGGAGAAGGGACTTGGGAGGGTTTTTATGTTGTTTGCGGAGGGGTATGCAAGGCAACTTTCATCTTCAACTCCTCTGTGAACTTGTCACTAAAATAAACTTTGTTCCTTAACACTTGGGGACTCAGAGAGATGAAGATTCTTTACTTAGTGAGCATCAGGTAAACACACTTAAAGATAATTGCGCCACAGATAGGGGCCAGGGGACACCTGGGCTACACATTAAGGTCCTCCAGGATGGTTATGCATAAGCAGTGGTGTCCAGATGCCTCACAGATTCAAGCCCTGCCTAGAACTAAGCTAGATTTGTTCCTACTCTGAGCCTCATCAGGGCTGCTCCATGTGGACCCAATCTTCCAAACCATAAGAGCACCAGAATGCCTTCCCAAAGTCAAAGGGAAGCTATGGTGACTTCCCTGAGATTAGAGGCTCAGCATCTGGATGGAGGCACTATTTGTGCTCTGCTACTTCAGAGGATGCTGGGAGCCACAGCATTACCTGCACCAGCTAGAGCAGGTCCCATGTGGAAGCTGGCAGGTGGCTAACGTTTAAGTCCACCTGGGCAGTTTGCTAAGCTGCTGGGTCTTTCCTGGGAAGGGAGCCAAAGCTGCAACTGATGCCTGGGCTGTTCAGGGGTCCACCCTGCCTCACCTGTAAAGATAGGGTCCCTGGAGATTAAGTTCTGCCTTGGACTGGCCAGTAGGTGGGCATTGGAGCCTCACAGGGAAGCTACCTGCTACCACATACCAGAGATATTGTCAGAACATAGGAAGCCATGGCGCAGAGAAGAGGGGAGGTGAGGGGAGGGGAGGGCTGTGAGCTGTTCTGGGACTCTGCAGGGGACAGACCCTCAAGACCAAGCAACAACAGGTAAAGGGAGAGTTTGCAAGGTTCTCTGACATGCAGACTTACACTTGCCCTTGAGCCACCAGTGCCACTCACA
>NW_006438113.1:678905-679680 GCF_000325575.1 Pteropus alecto
CTTTCCCAACACACAGGAGCAGGAAGGAGAAAGCACCTTTGCATGCGTGCAAGCCTGTATAGGCTGTCACTGTGCATAGGCTATGGGGCCCCAGGGTTTGGCAAACTCAGGCTCTGCTCCAGTAAGCAACTTGGAAGCGTGAAACCCCCCTGGGGAGACTTAGACTTCTTAAGAGACCCTTAGACTCCTTGCTGAACCACTGAATTGGGAGGAAAAAGAAAAGGCTGTGACTGCCTTCAGCTAACAAAATGGGTCAGTGGGTCTCGGGGTACAGCTGCCAATTTGAGAGTAGGGACAGATGGAAGCGGGGCTCAGCCCTCTTGGGGAGCAAGACCCCTGACCCCAGAGTTCCCTTTCTGCTCTGATGGCCACTCGGGTAAGCCTGGTGCCCCAGCTGTGACCAGTAGCCACAGTCACTACTTTGGGCTTGAATCACAGAGTTGAACTGCTGCAGCTGCTGCACCCCCCTACCCACATCCACAGGCTGCTTGGAATGTTGTGAAATGGAAAAGCCCACCCTCCTCCCATTGCCATGGGAAGTATGGGCATTTGGAGGGAGGCTATGAAGACGACCCTCTAGAAATTAAAGTCAGGAAAAGGGAGTGGAGCAGGAAGCTTATGCCCCTCCAGTCTTGGGCATAAATTCAGAGCCTTCACTGCACAGCAGGGACCCCAGAGGGAGGGGCTGATGATGGCACAGTGGGGAGAAGCTGCTTTCTTGGGTGGGGATCTGGGACCGAGGGAAGAAGCAGGATGGAGCCTCCTCATTGGCTTC
>NW_006438113.1:679812-686377 GCF_000325575.1 Pteropus alecto
GTGACAGAGTTCTTAGTCCCCCTGCCTTCTGCTGGGGACTGAAGCAAGCTCGTGCGAAATTAGGCCCCAGGGAGAAGGACTAACCTCCCCACTTCTACAGGACCAGGTAGAACAAGCCCCAGCAGATGCTGGGAAAGGGGAGACCAATGACAAGGCCTGAGGACCACCCTTATACTCACTCAATAACTTTGCACTGCCTGCAAATATTCCAGGAGAAATACAAAAGACAGAAGTTCCCTATAATCTACCTCCACCAGTACCCTCCAGCCTTCTAAACAGTGTCCGGTTAACAAGGTGCAAGCTTAGAGTGATCTGGCCAGAGGAACATAAAGTGACCAGAAGTATACAGGAGGGTTGATGGGGCTGGAAAGTCAAGGTTGCCCTGTGAGAGGGAGAGAAAACGCCCCTGCTGGCTTCTTGATAGAAGGAACCTGGGGACTTTTAAGTTGTTTGCTGTGGGGTGTGTGCTGTAAAGGCCCTCTGTCAAATCTTCAGTAAGGCTACATGGCTCCCTAGAGCATCTACGTGGGTGGCTTCAAAGGGGAGGTGGGACAAACATGGAAATAGCACGCAGGAGCTGTGGAGCATAGGAGGGGGGAGAGCTGACAGCTCAGTCACACTTAAAATAGCTAGAGACTAACTTTTGAGCTAAATCAAACATCATCTCATTTCAGGCGCATATAGACACATTGCAGGCACTGACAGGTTAAGAATTGTTACTGGAACTGCATGCCATCGTTAACAGGCCTGGGAGGACCACACTTTAGACTTGGAAGCTCCAGCCAAAGAGTGGAAGCAATTTGAGAGCAATTTGGGTTGGCAAAAATACAGGTTCGAAAAGAAAATCCACATCAACTCCAGGTGGCCCTAGAGTCCCACTCTCCACACAGTCCTGTGGCCACAGCACACAGGTTAGCAAGTACAGAAAGCTTGGCCCACAGTGGAAGAGTGCCTCTGAGCCCCAGCCTCACACAGAGGCCACCACAGAATGCACTGACCCAAGGCAGATACTCCCAGGAAGAACATGCAGATGACACGTTTGCCTCCAGAAGTATAAGCATAATCACACTAGGCTCCATGCCTCACCATGGAAAGCCATAGTGGGTTCCAATGGATTCCAGGGCAGCGTGCCCCACTCATGCCCAGGTCGATGAGCACCTGACAAGCTGCAGGTGGTAGGGTTAGTGGCTGTGGCCTTAGGCCTGCCAGTGTTGCAGAGACCATGCCTTGAACTTGAGATACCTAGTCCTGTACAAGTCCCTTCTCATGCCCAGGACTTGTCCTTCCTTGCAGCAGCTATTGTGCTTTTAGCAATTTATGAAACTAATATCTCAATATCTGGACAGCTGAGTCCAGGAGTCAGGCACCGTGCCCAGTACAGCCCTCCATGTGCCTACTTCCCAGCACCTATCCTCTAGACTCATAGGGTATGCAGGCAAGGTAGCTGGGCCGGTGCCTTCACAGGGAGAGATGCCCTTGTTCTCAAAAGCCCAGCAAAGGCCAAAGCAGCCCTGCCCCCTGCCCAGGGACAGAGCCGAGAGAGCCCAGAGTCCTAACTCTTGCAGCCTGGGCCCAAGGGATAGAAACTCAGCTCCAGGCACCTCACTGACCCAGGACAGATGCCTCAAGCCAGCATCTGCCTGAGCGCTTTAGGGGCAAGGAGTTCCCAAATACATGAACTTGAGACTTATCCTTCCATAAGTCATGTTACCTGGGGCTGCCCGGAGAGGGATGGGGTTAGGAGGGGCAAGGCCACAGAGCCTGAGTCCAGGCACTTACCTTGACCTTCGCAAAGCTTCTTCATCAGGGTCTTGCACTGTGGGTAGAAAGTTGTTGGTCAGGAGGAATCACAAGGAACAAAAGGAAGAAAAGTCGCTAGAGCTCTGTGGACACTGAGTACCCACTAATAACTGAACAGTTACTGCTCCCTAGTCTGTAAACTAGGAAGGGAAAGGCTGTGTGCTGGGCAGAGAAAGGGGACATGAGAGGAAATGGTGCAGTTGGGTGGGAGTGGTCAAAGGTATGTCCTGAGAGGTCCTCTTACCCCAGCTCTGGGCAGTAATTTCACCTGGAATCCCCGTGGCAAGACTGCTGCCTGCTGTTGGGTCAGAGAACTGAGCAGAAGAAGGCAGATGTCATTTGCTTGCCCCAGGGGCCCAGGAGGGGCTCAGCAGGCTGATATTTGTCAAGGCCAGCACATCTTAAAGGGTAGGAGGACTTGATTCCCTAGCTTCTGTGGGAGTGTGATCTCTCAGCATCTTTCCTTTTTGCCCCCACCTCGCCACAGCCCTCACTTACTGTATTCTGTCCCTGTCATCTGGGCCAGGATACGGAAGGAGCGAGACTGCAGGTTGGAGGAGCGGCGGGCCCACTCATCAGCCTCATCTTCCGGCTTGTTCTGGTTCTTAATCACAGCCTGATACACAGGAGAGGCGCTGTCTACAGTAAGATCTTTAACAGGAAGGCTCCTGCAATGCAGAAAAAGGCTGTGGGCGAGGGCTACTCTGGAACCCTGCTCCCTATCCCTCGCGTTCTCCCCATGTTGCGTCCCTCTGGCACTCCTTGCACTCCCAGTCCCATGACGGCCCCTATTTGTCCGAACCCACCATGCCCTTTACGCACTGCCATCTGAGAACCTGGGGCAAGGGCTTGGCTGGGTCCTTAGTGCTCATGGTGGTCACAGTGGGACAGTGATTTCTCTTATGAAGGATTAGGAAGCTGAGATCCCTCTTGCCATACTAACTC
This sequence comes from Pteropus alecto, assembly GCF_000325575.1. NCBI lineage: Eukaryota > Metazoa > Chordata > Mammalia > Chiroptera > Pteropodidae > Pteropus > Pteropus alecto. The sequence goes on from NW_006438113.1 coordinate 682,558, forward strand.
AGACGTAGGACTGAAGATACCCACCGCCCCGTCTCAGGGGCCAGATCTCCTTTAAGGAGAAAGGAGGCAGAACTTATCTTCTTGAAGTAATTTCCCTCTCCCTGAGCAGGTCCTGAGTTTGGGGCTATGTGATGACAGGCCATCGGGGGGACCCAGAGACTCCTTAAGGCAATTCCTTGTCCTCCTCACACCTTTGGATCCAAACAGGAAGCTGCCAACGCCGTGACTGCTCTAGAAGAGGACTGGGGACTCCCGCTCAGCTACAACCAGGCAGGCACGGTCGGGGGGCTGGTGTGAGGAATTGGGCAACAAGGCCACACAGCCAGGATCGCTTGCAGACAAGGGAATTCTGGCCTGGGGGAGCTGAGAGTAGAGATGCAGGAGGGTAATTTGGTCTCTGCCCTAGCCTATTGAGGGGGGCCTGGTGACCTTTTAAAATCCCCGGGTCTGGCACATAATAGGTGCTCAAAACTTAGTTGAATGAATGAATCCTAGATCAGAACCAGAAGAGAACCCAGAGCCCCTTGGTCCAGTGCCTCCCAACCCAGCCCAGACTGCAAGGAGGCTCTATCTAAAGCTTTTATATATCCCAGCCCACGTACCCTGGCCAGCGAGGGCTGGAGGATGCAGGACGCCCAGCTACCCTGTCAGGAGTCAGGATGGACTCAGGTGGAGTTCACAGCAAGAATAACCCATCTCCCCAGACTGTGGGTCAGCGGCCCAGCCCTCTCCTCTTACATATGCTGAAAACGAGGTCCCACAAGGTTGGCTGATTACAGCATACAGAGACCCCTCTGAATTAGAATCCAGGCATCCCAGCTCCCAGCCCAGTGGCCTTTCCATCAGACCCTCTGTAGTGACAAGGGCTCAGAAAAGCCACTTCTGCCCACTGGAGCCTTGTACACCCCAGAGGCTCTGTGCCTGCAGACTTGGCGCAGCCTAGACACTCATTCTTTCCAGCATTCCCTGCCTGCCTCTATGGCTGCTTCTACCTGCTCCCTACCCAGGACTGGCTGGATTGGGGAGGGGCTTCCTCAGTGCCCATGTCTTCTACCCTCTCTGCAAAGAGCTGGATGGAAGCACTGGCCTAGTTTCCCAGGACTGGAGTCTCTCAGGATTGGTGCTCTGTGTCTGGCTCAGGATGGGTTATGACAGCAAAGGTGGAGAAAGGCAACAAAAGGTGATGAAGGCTGGGTACAGCAGAGCTGCCCCTACTTCCCTGAAGGCAATGCCCTGGCCCAAGAGCTACAGGTACTGGCAGCCTGTGGTTGAGACCTCATGGGAAAAACCAATAGATCTGTCTGGGGTCCAGGCAGGAAGGAGCCTGGGGTTACCCAGGAGCAGAGGAGTGGGTAGGATCTCACTGAGGGAGGGCATTTCTGGCACAGGGAAGTCTCCCAAGGATTCCCAAAGCAGATGCTGGACCTACTGTCTTTGGGTGAGATGGGCAATGGGAAGAAACAACCAGGACTTCCTGGCCTGCTTGGAGGAAGTGTGGCCTGTGCTGTGGGTGAGGCAAGATGTAGACTCAAGCCCAGGCCCTGCCTGTGAGCCTGCCTACACTGAGCTTTGTGGTCCAGAAAACAGACAGAAGGTGTTTACTGCCATTTCCTTGGAACATGCCCTGGAGGTGCTGCCCTGTCCTTCCCCGGGCTCCAGAAAGCTGCCAAGAGTGAGTCCCTTGGGACTCACATTATTGGTTCATTTTCCACCACACTGTGCAAAAACCAGGGACTGGTGCTGCCACAACAGAGATTGGGAGGCCAAAGAAAGAACTGCTGTGCTTTTTTTAAGATTCTGGGGCTCAGGGAGAATATGTACAGAAAGAGGGTGGAACAATTCTGGGACCCTGGGTCCGAGGCCATTCTCTGGAGCTGCTTCCAGCATGGTCTTCTTGCCACCAAAAACACTCCATGGTCACCACATCAAGGTCACCTTGAGACATTTACTTCACTGTATACTGCCCCCACATCTGACACATCTTTTGCCTCCCTTGGGTGGTCTTAGCAAGCACAAGCTCTTCCAGATCCATCTTCCATGAGGATTCCAGGTAGTGGCCTCTAAGAGGCCTCCTTATCACCCTCTCCCTTGAATAATGGCCCAGTGTGGATGTTGACATTCAGGTCTACACTGTCCCAGTACAGACAGAAAAGGCTGGAGGAAACACCCGCAAAGCACGGCAAGAACACTCCAGCCTTGGGGTGTCAACACGAGTGTTATTACTCTCATCTGTGTCCATAGTGACATTATTTGGGGCAAACCCCAAAAGACAAGCCTGTATAAGCTGCAGGGCATGCCGTCTGGCTGTTAGGTGGGTATAAGGAAGAACGCAAAGGCACTGTCCTCAAACACATCCCACCAAACCCACACACCATCCCACAACTAGACAGACAGACAACAGAACAGACACTGTGGGGTCTACTTACGCCAGTGGCGATGCCCTGCCAAGCAGAAGAAAGCCCAGCAGGGAGTGCGTGTCCATCAAGGGATGGCAGAGGGGTGGCGCACACACAAGGGAGCAGGGTTAGGATCAGAAATGAGTTATGGGAGTGGAGTGGATGAAAGAGGAAGAAAGAGAGACAAAAAGAAAACTGTCAGTGAGGAAGGAATCATGGAAATTAACAGCAGAAACGGAGCACCTTATGGCAGAGAGAGGCAGCTCTTACCCACAGGTACCACACAGCACCAGTCTAGCAGGGCTGAGTTAGAAGAAAGGGGAAAGCATGTTGCTCCCCAGGATTGCAGGGAAAGGGAAAGGAAGGGGAGGCGAGGATAAAGGAGGGGAGGGGAGAGGACGGGCAGGAGATAGCAAAGGTCCTTTGAGAAGACTAGATTAGATCAATGGTGCATCATGTTAAAAAAATCTCAGGTTGCTTAGTGGTAAAACCAAATGATAATAGTCTTTTCCAAAGGTGCAGAAAATAGAGTGAAGAGCAGTTCTTCCATTATCTTCCACTGACCTTCCCTTTGGTGACCACTTTTAGGAGCACATCAAGGACATACTTGTTACATTCTGTGGCAAACAAATGTTAGCAGGAAATCCCTGTTAGCTCTTTGGCTTATTCAGGCAGCCTTGTTTTTCTTGGTACACATGAGATAAGGGTTGTGTTTTTAAACTTGCATGGTCATATATTCTATTTCGAATGACAGAATTAAATAAATGAACATCGTGTCTAGTTCTGCTAAGAGCTGCAGCCGTGAGCCTGGCCAGTTTGAGATCCAGGGCTCCAAGGCAAGTAACCTCTGTCCCCTAGTGGTCCAAAGGAAGCACTGCATGCCTGAGAGGGCCAGGCTTCCTGGGACTAGGATAGCCCTGAAGTCTACATAACCTTTCATCCTTTGGCCTCTGGAGCTTCCCCCTATAAACCACATGCACATCGTGGCCATAAGGGCTCAGTTCTGGAAAGGCCAAATGCTATAGGAACTTTCTGGGACTTTTTAACCCCTTGATTCTTTTTAAAACATGTTTTTCTTAGCTTCGGAAAAAAAAGTACAACTATCTTTTCAAGTTTTCTTGCCTTGAGTTACTGGAGATACTGACTCAGGGATAAGATGTTGTCCAAAGAGGTAGTCAGTCCTGAAAGTCAACCCTAATGGTATTCCCAAGTAGAAAACAGTGAGAGACTCTGTGTGTGTGTGTGTGTGTGTGTGTGTGTGTGTGTGTGTGTGTGAAAGGAAGAGAGAGACAACAGAAAGACAGAGACAGAGAGACAAAGACAGAGAGACAGCATACAGAGTGACAGAGACAGGCACAAACAAAGACATACGGAGAGAGAGAGAAACTAAAACAGAAAGACACGAAGAGGAAGAGGTCCCCACA
>NW_006438113.1:686484-696580 GCF_000325575.1 Pteropus alecto
TTTAGTCCTCTCTATAACAGGCAAATTCCAGAAACCAAGGATGTCCTCGGTCCCACTGCCCTGGGGGCAAACAGGAGGAGGTGAGTGCCTAGTCTTTGGCAGCACCCCAGGTTCTAAAGTGGGGTAAATGCCAACAGCACCCTGGATGGTTGCTCTGGAGCCCCCTTCCCAAACAAGAAACCCAGTCACAAATTTGAATTGCTCTCATCAGTGGAAGAACGCAGGAACTTCCCCCCAAAGAAAGGCTTATGAGAAGACTGCGATATCCAGAATACCACCCCGCTCTACCCCCATAACAGGATTTCAGAAGTCTCTTTTTAAACCATTCCCAGCATGGAGCAAGGGGGAAAATGCAGAGGCTCTGACAGGCACTTGGAGGAAACACCATATTCCGCATTTCTCCACCCTTCACCCAAAGCTGACCATGCGTTTGATTCTGAAGAGAGAACATTATGTTCTGGAAGGTATGGACAGAGGCTGGCTCGTTCCCAGGAGGCTGAAGGCGAGGGAAGAAAGGGGGTTCCGATGCCTTAAGTCTCTGATGTAGCCCAGCGGCCTGGTGCCCTCAGCCTCCGCGGGGGATGAGGCCGGGCTGGTGGCGGAGTTGGTGAGCCGTGAGCAACCGAGGATGAAGGAAGACGCTTACCCACTGAAGTCACTGCCCTGGGCCTGGGCCTGCCCAGCGATGGCGTCCATGATGGCGTCTTGGGAGTACATGCTGATGGGCGTGTTATACTGCGCATGGATGATGGTGGCCTTGCCGCCCAGCCCCTTCACCTCGATGGGCTTGTGGGTGGACAGGGCCGAGTCCTTCAGGGCGTTGGGGTTGAAGCGTTCCTGGTAATCGGCGCTGGGGGAGGGGAGCAGGGGGAGCAGAGGGAGTAGCGAGGAGGGAAGTGGAAGGAGAAAAGGGCAACAGGTGATATTACATGGGGGGCTGGTGGCGGAGGGTGTCGAGGGAGATCTCCCAAAGTCTGATCCCAGGCCCCCCCAACTGTGGCTGGGCTGGGTCTGGTCAGGAAAATCCTCGGCACCCTCCCCAAAGCCCTTTGCAGGTTTTTCATGCCCGTCTGGGCTTTTCCAGATCCCTGGAGGCCCCGGCTCAGCCTGAGCTACCGTCCAGGATCAGCAGGGGGCGTCAGGCATTGAAAGCTCTCTCACCACACCAACTGGGAAGCAGAGTCAAAAAGGGTTGGGGAGTGGGGTTGGGGGTACAGGAGCTGGGTTACACGTGACAGGCAGCAGCAGCCCAAACGGAGTCCAGGACGCACAAAAGGCGAAAAGCAACCCTACTGGGATTTTGAGATTCGTTCCTCAACCAAGGGGCTCATCCTATAGTCTGCCCCCGTGGCTGGGGGGTTCTGCTCCTCCAGATGCTTCAGTGCATGTGTTTCTTCCACCCAGCAGGGCTCAGGCTGCTCAGGCCCCATCATGTCCAACTTGCTTTGTGGCCCATCAGTCTCTACCCATCGGGGCTTTCCCCTCCAACAGGCAGGTGTGCTCACCGGGACAAAGATGAGGTTAGGCACGGCCCTTCTGAGGGGTCCCACAAGGACAGAAATGTCTTCAGGTTCACACAGAACCCCGCGTCAGCACAGCATTCCACCCACCTCCCACCAGAGCCAGCCTGCTGGTGTTAAGCAGCTGCAGCAGGAAATTGGGAAACAACGGAATGGCGAGGGTATCAGATAGAGGCCTAGGATCCCTCCCCAACTCCTCCACTCCATATTCGCAGCTTCACACACATGCAGGCTCACTCAGGAACGCAAATGCACCCCCTTTCACACATGCACACGCACGTACACATGCTGACAGGCACACACTGTCCAGATGGACAGACACACAGACGCATGCTAGAATATGCACGCAAGCACACACACATGCTTTCCTTGGATACTAACTTGGCTGGAGAGTTGGCTACCACCTGAGGAGGAGAGAAAGAAGACAGGGCTATCAGAGTGAGGCTCCTGCTAGGGGGACTGTCCTCAGACTGGCCATTGTGGAGGCAGAGGCAGCCGAGTCAGGCGCTGGTTGAGGAGAGTGCATAGTAAGGAGGTGAAGAGTTCGGAATTGGGTCATGGTCTCTTGGTTTGGGTCAGAGATGCCTACAGCAGCGATTCCCCCTCGGTAGGTCCCCAGTACCCAAAGTTTGGCTAGGAAGAAAGGTTTGTTTGTCCATCTTTATGGACACTCATGTATATGAATCCCCCACATACAACCTAGCTGTAGACTCTAGGAGAAGAAGCTGGAGATGGAGACAGGACCAGCTACGGCTGCCCCTAAGTACCTCCTGGCCAGACAGCAGCTCTGCACTTATCCCTGTTTAATGGGGGCAGCTCTGAGAGTTCTGCAACCTGAGCAGGAGTTGCAGTGGTGCTGGGTGTGTATGTGTGGCCGGCTTACCCACAGCCCACAAGACCCGCTCTCCCTCTCGGAGGAGGGGCAGGCAGCTGTGGTTACACCTTCTGGGGCACAGGGGATAGGGGGTCTGTGCACTCCCTGGTGACCAGTCCTAAAGGCCCTGTGGATAGGCAACAAAGAAGTGTGAGTCTGAGGTTTATTGCAAGAAAGCTCTCAGCCAGGGCAGCCCATCTTGGACACTGCAAGAGAAACCCCACCCTTGCTCTTATCTGAGAACATGCCTTCTGGAGCACCATCTCCATAGTGGAGGTATTGCCTGCATTATATCTTCTTAAATGCAAATTCCTTGCAGCAGCAGATCCTGGCAGCTGCTATGGCCCTGTCAGAAACCTGAGGGGGGAAGAACGCAGAAGGTAGCATCTTTGCCCCCAAACTCTGCCACCTTCTCAGATATGACTACCATGGGTTCTGACTGGGAGCCTGTATCCCAGCTGGCCTGACCCTGGTCATCTTTTGTCCAGGACTTTTGGGAACCAGGCCAAAGCCAAGGGCCCCCAAGCTCCAGGTAGCCTCACAGTGGCCCATCTCAGCTCCAGGCCCGTCTCAGAGCTGATATAATTTCCTCTGTCCTCCCAGGCTCAAAATAGCTGCGAGAGAAGCTATATTAGGAAAGGGCCAGCACAGATCTTCCATTCCTTCTCCATTTTTGGCCAGTCCTGACAGCTGCAGAGTCAGCTCTTGCCCTGACCAGCCATGTACCCTAGAGAGGGCAGTGTTGACCTCTGGGACTGCCTCTGGCCTGCCCTGCCTGGGCAGCCAGCTCCTTCTTTGGCATTGATTCCTGTCCCCTGCTTAGCTTCCTCCTGAAGACCTGGAGGCTAGGATGCCTGCAGCAGACAGCTCAAAGAAGAGGCAGCACCCAGGTCTTGGGGAGGATGACCCAAAGATGTAAGACCAGCCCAGGAGCCCTGGCACCTAGTGGCTTGAGGGACACTGCTCTTCAGTGCCAGCCCCAGAGAGTACAAGGAGAACAGGGCTGCAGGGATGCTCAGACCCCCTGTCCTCGCACCCACCTTTTCCTCTCCATGCCTCCCAAGAGGACAGAAGCTGCCAAAGAGGAGAGTAGGGGAAGGAACTTCCTTTCGGAGCCAGACAGGACAGAATTCAAATCCTCACCCTGCCTCTTCCTAGTGCTGTGATTCTGGGCAGGTTACCCACCTGTCTCTCCTCTGTCTCTCCATTCATAAAATCGAGATGGTGGTGCCCACCGCACAGACAGGTTGTGCAGACAAAATAGAATGCTGAGAGTAAAGCCCTCAGCATAGGTTAAGTGTACAGTGGATGGATTTCAAGCAGTTAGACACTTATCGAAGGTAATGTCTCAGCTCAACAGAGGCCACCGGTGTTAGTCCAAGTCAGAGGCTCCACCCTTCCTGTGGCAACAGCACCAGCCTTCATTTGGATGAAGTGCTCCCTCTTCTAGCACATCTTCCCTTGGAGGAAACTGTTAGACCTTGATGCTCTGAGTGTCAAGTATAAAGTAACACTTGTCAGGTTCTGAGAAGTCCTTGTGCCAATGTGTGGGCACCTTGGGAGTCATGGAAAGCAGGCATGGGGCTGACCCCTCACTTCTCTGGGCAGGTAGGTAGGTCCCTGTCTCCTTGCAAGGAGGAGTCAGGCTGACCTGAGTGCCAGTCCTGCCAGTCATTAGCTGTGTGACCTTGGGCAAATTACTCACAGATTCTGGGCTTCTATTCCCAGCTATAAGTGGGGAAAATGATGCCCACCTCTGAAGTTGCTGGGAGAGTCGTGTTAGTTAAAGCACATGGACTGTTAGCAGGTGCCCAGCCCAGACTGGGAGCTTGGTAAGGGGAGACATTGCCCTCGTTGCAGGTGGACCTCATGGAGTTGCCAGTCCACCAGAGACTGACTTCCCTGTCAGGTGCCAGTCCCAGGGGGACAAGAAAGAGCTATCAGACTATCCAAGGCAGAGAAGGGGGCCATTTCTACTCTGCCATTTCCTAAGTTTTCTGACAGAAGCTCCTTGCTGGAAAAGCCGGGGGTATATGTCTCTGCCACCTCGGTCCAGGGAAGCCAGGGTCCAGGTGCTCAGACTGTGGAATGTCCGAGGCCAGCTTCACTCAGGATCCAAGAAAGAACTGGAGGACTGGGGGAGGTGGGGATCTCCAGGACAGCAGTGAGCTGAAGGGGCACAAAATCTTACCTGCTGTGGCAAGGGCAAAGGAAGGGCGTGGGCTTGGGTCAACTGACCCAGGCTGTGTGACTTCAGGCAATGACAACAGGTAGGACGTATTGAGTGTGCCAGAACAGAGCTCAGTGCTACCCATGTGTTGTCTCCTTCAGTCCTCCCAGTAACCTTGAGATCTGGACAGTCTCATGTCCATGTACCCCTAACCACTGACTCAGCCGGCTCTAGGGTCATGGGAGAAGTTAAAACGAGATAAAAAACATGAAGGGCTTAGAAGCTAATATATGCTCTGCTTGAGGGCTCCTTTCCCTGAGCCCCTCTGTGACATCTTCTGGCTCTAGGTTCTTTTCACTCCTATGCTCGCAGAGTCCCACTAGCTAGATCTCAGGGGGTGGGGGATGGGTGGTTGTTCTACACAGCCCTTTTCCTCGGGTCCTGCTTCCTTGCTGCTCCACCCTAGCCAGGGTCAGTCCTACAAGCCTGCTCCCTTCACACCATTGCCAAGTCTCTCTGCACCCAGCTTAGATGTGCGCACCTCTGGGCAGCCTTCCCAGACCACCCCCAGCGTTAGAGAACTTGCTTTCCCACCTCTCTAATTCCTCTTTGCTCCTGCCTCAGGGCTCTGAGAGGGGTAGGGACCAGCCTGTCCCCTTGTCCCAGAGCTCCTGGAGGTAGCAAGCTTTGTCCTGTCTTGGACCTCAACTTAACCTTCTCCGAGCCTCAGTTTTCCCCTCTGCAAAATCTGACACATCACTCTAGGGTGGTTGCATAAAGCAATGATGCACTTGTCTCATGGCAAATGTCAGTAGGACCATTGTTTTCATGGCTGTCAGCCTGAGCTGCCTCATGGGGTTAGGGCTGGTGGATTGAGGCTAGCTCCTTGCTCTGACCACCTGACCAGGACTCTACCGAGCACCAAGGACCCAGGTGGCCCTAGACCACCAGTGGAGAGCTGTACACCCGTTACCTACCCTCCTGGGAGTCCAGCACCTGAGGTTTTCCCTCGGAGGCTCATCTGATACATCTGAGCCATCTCCCTCAGGGTCTCTGCCGAGTACAGGCCAATGGGGTTGTTATACTGCCTTGGCTGGCTCGAGCCCAGTGGCATTTTCTGGCTGAGTGAGTCCAGGGCCCCTGGGCTGCCCTGTGTAGGGCCGAGATCAGAGGCCTCTGTGTGTGAGGAGAAGACGGAGGTCTGGGAGAAGGAAGAGCTAAAGGTCTGCCTGAGCTCCGGGGTGCCCAGGCCGACCCTTGTCTTGGAGTTGGGGCTGGGTGCCACCAGGCTGCCGTTCGTGTCCAGAGCAGGGTCCTGGCACAGGGTAGACGTCATGCAAGGGAGAGAGAAGAGAGCGGTTAGAGGCCACACATGTCCAAGTGTTTCTGCATGGACCTGAAACGGAGGTGTTAGTGCGAGAGCTCCGCAGCCTGCAGCCTGCTGCATTGAGCTCAGGTGGGGCCAGACAGGGCACCTGGAAGAGAAGGGTTTTGTCAGGAAGAACAGGGGAAGCACACAGTTCTGAGCTCCAATGCTGGTATCCACCTGGACAAAATGCAAAGCTTCACACAGAAAGCCAAGCCAAGCCAGCCTGCCTGCAGGACTGGAAGAAAGGGCTGGAACAAAAGGGCTGTAGGTCTCAGGGTGTGGGGGGAGCCACCTCTGAGCGGGGGCACCTGGTAGGCACAGCCCAGCCTTCTGTTCTATGGCCCTCACATGGCAAGTGAGAAGGGGTTCCCCCCGGCTGGTGGTGGACAGGCAGGGTGCAGGTGCAGGAGGGAAAACTGAGGAAATAGGCGGCTGACACTTGGTTCCCTTGGTTTACTTCTGCGATTTCTCCCAAGTATCCTTCTGCCTATTTCCCCAATCTGTCACCTACCCCAACCCCTCAGTCTCCTCCTCTCCCCTCTCTTCACTCTGCCCCTTGCCCACTCTGCCTCACCGAAGAGACAGGAGTAAGTATGAGGTCATACAGGGAGAGGTGGGGAGTAGATTCCTGTAGGAGAGGTGGGATGGGCCGCCCATGCCCTGGGCCCACAGGGTTGAGCTGTTTAGAGGGAACTGGGAAGGGGCCTGGGGCACAGGATGAGGTCTGCAGCCAGGGCTCCACCTTCTCTCCTGTACTGGCCGCTTGGCCACCACCAGCATTTCTGATTGGGCTATAGGGCATGCAATTGGGAGAAGGAATGGAAATCAGCAGGACAGAGCCTAGGTCAGAGGAGAAACTCTAAGGGCCAGCAGGCCCCTCCATGCCTAGGAGCCCCTCCTGGGATGACCAGCTGAATCTGGGGCCTCCAGCTTTCATGCCACAGCTCCCCTTCCCCCCGTCACCCATCCCACCTCAGGAGGATGAGAGTCAAAGCCTTCTGGACACTTGTCCTTGTCTTGCCTGGGACGTCCCCTTTCCTGAGAACACTGCTGTCTAAGCCGGTATTACATCAGCCCAGCCAGCCATGAGGCCCGAGGTGGTGGCACCCAGGCAGGCACCCCACACTTAGTATTTCATGGGGACTCAAACACCTCTCTTTGAGGCCTGCCTCACCTCCCAGGGTCAGCCATGTCCCTCACCTCACCTCAAGTAGTCCAGGCAAGAGTTAGGCAGGCAGACCAGGCAGGGCCTGTACCCTAGGAACCATGGCTGAGAGTGGAGCCTGCCATCAACTATTGGCACCTACCTTCTGATGAGGGATTACTGGCAGAGGGGACTGGATCGGGGGCGCTGTTGTGGAGATGGGGATGGGACGCTTTGACCTGTAAAAACCAGAAATGAGACCAAGTGAAGACAGTCACATGTGGGGCCAGGAGCTCCTGCCTCATCAGGGATGGCCAGGGGAGAGCAATAGAGTACTGGGGAACCAGATCAGAGGGGCCAAAACCCGCTGTCCACCCTGTCAGTTGGATGTCCTCAGAAAGACACTGAGCCTGATCAGAATGGAGAAGTCATAGCCCTTGGGCACTTTGTGGCCACCGACTTCTGCTAGGCCCTTGGGAGGCTTCCTGGGAAAACTAGACCCACCCTCTCAGCCTCATCTGTAAATTGAGACACAGATATGAGAGGTGATTGACGATGGCTTAGGCCTAGTCCTTCCTCTAGTCCAGGGGCTGTCTTTACTGCCCTTCGAGGCCTTGTATCACAGGGTTGGGGCCACACAACTGCTACTGGATAGCCCCTCTCTTGGGCCCCTGATGCCCACATCCCAACCTCCCCTCTGCTCTGGAGAGCTCCCACCTACTTCTGCAGTGTGAGGCTTAGGTTGTAGCTGGCAGACTTGATCTTGTTCTGGGCCTCCAAGTGGGTCATGGTATCTGTGTTGACACCATCAATGGCTACCACGAGGTCACCCTGGGTGAGCTGGGACTGGGCCGCCTTGCTGCCTGGTGTGATCTGAGAGAATAGCAGATTGGGAGATGAGCATTAGGAGGGTGGGCCTGAGGATGAGCCAGTCCCCAGGGAAGAGTTACCTGCCATCCTCTAGTAGACACCTGCCATTTTATCTTTCATCCACTGTTGCTAGTATCTGCTGCTCACCGAGCCTGATTCTTCTTGCTGGTACTTAGCTACCACATTTCCTAGTTTGTCATATCTGAGTCTGGTTTTAAGACTAGCTCTGGTTAGTGGAATGTGGATGGAGGCAGTGCACACTACTTCCAGGTCTTCCCCCAAGCAGCCATCCTTGCCATCTTGCACTCTCTGCTTATGGGCTGACTGGATGCAGAGGACCCAGAGGAGGATAGCTAAGCCACTAATGGAAGGGACCTGGATCCTGGAGTCACTACTTAGAGGAGAATAACTAAGAAGCACCACATTGGATGATGAATGAGAGAGAAATAAACTTTCATTATGCTAAGCCATTGAGATTTGGGGGCTGTTTGTTACACCAGCTTGCTTACTACAATACCTGCATCCCGGAAACCTATAGAGCGCTTCCCAGGCTCCAAGAGGCAGGGGATACTCAGGACCTAAGACTCAGCACCATCACAGAGACACTGCTAGATCAGCAGGCAGGTCAAATGCTCCCTCACAATACATCTTAGTGTGAGTGCTTAGTGCTACCATGGCAGGGGTACAATGGACTAGGGAGCCGTCACCCTGCCTGGAGGAGCAAGGCTGGGACATGGGGCAGGGCTCAGTGTTCTGAGGTTGGCTTCATCCTTCCAGAAGGGGAGGTAAAAGTGGGGGCCAGTTCCCAAATCCTGCACCTTGATGACATCACAGAATATTAGAGTCTGGGGGCCCTGCCCCTAGTGTGAGCACACAGAATGTCAGGTATGCTCCACCCTGGAATACCCCCATGTGATGTCAGGAAGGCTACGCCCCCAGGGACATTACTTGGGATGCCACAATGGCTCAGATTCCACTCCCAATGACATCATGTACGATGCCAGATTCAGCAGGTCTGGCTTCCAGTAATAGCACCCTGAAGGCTGTGGAGACCCCACCTGCAGTGATATCACATCAAATGCAAAATTCTGAATGGCCTGCCCTAGTGACATTCCATGGAATATCACAGAGACTCTGCCCCACTCCCATGACACCATGTGGAATATCATGCAAGCCCACCCTTGCTGATATCACATAGAATGACTTTGTGACCTTACTCCCATGACATCATGGGGAAGACTCCCCTGTGACATCATGTGAACTGCCATGCAGGCCCCACCCCCAGTGATATCATAGGAAATGGGGATAGGCCTCTGGGAGTCACACCCCCTACCATGCTGTGACTGGAGGGAGGCCCTTGGCTTTTCCTCTCCAGCTGCCCACCAGCCGGTCCTCCTGGCTTCTCTGGACACATCCCAGTCACTTTCCTGGCTATACCCTAGGCACAAGGTCTGCTCTTAATGCTTGCAGAAGTCATTTTCTGGCCAACGCTTGGGGACCATCCTAGAAGAAGCTCAGAGAGGACCTGGAGACAGTCCCATGCCTTGTTTGTCAAGCCTGGGAGGGCCTCCTGCCAGGCCCTGGGCTCCCAGACATGTATAGAAGCTTCCTGCCAGGGCCCTCACAGAGAACTCTCATCTAAACCAGAGTTTTACTGTCACCAGCTTCCAACACGTTCCTAGATAGGCTCTACAGGATGGGCTCAGGAACAGTGTGTGATGATCCAATGATAACAGCAAGACAGGAGAGCCCTCACTTACTGCCTCGAGCAATCATTTCAGCCCTGAGAGCTGTGTTATCTGCTTAAACACTGGCCACCTTTGCCCAGAGCAGCCTCTCCCAATCCCTGAATCTGCTGAAATAGACAAGGACAGGAGAAAAACAAACCCCTAGATTGCCAGGTAGCCACATCGTCTGTTTGCAGAGTCCAGCCTGCTTGCCCAGCTCCCATAGGGGCGTCTTGGAGCTACTCAGGCCTTCTCAAAATGCACATAGTCCTTCTCTACAAATCCTAAGCCACAGGGAGCCTCTACTAATGACAGGGTATGTTGTTTCCTTCATTTAAGGGGTTGAATAATGGGTGAAAAGCAACCAGGAAGAAAAACAAAACACTTTCCAGGCTGAGTGGGGACTCCTGAGGGCAAATGAG
>NW_006438113.1:696699-704347 GCF_000325575.1 Pteropus alecto
ACCTGGCTTCATGTTCAGGCCTGTGCTCTCCCCAGTATTTTATTATAGACATCTTCAAATACAGAAAAAACAGAAAGAATTCTACACTGAACATGCAAATACCCATCGCTGAGGTTCTACCATAACATATCACTCAACTTGCTGCATCACACTCTAACTCCTCTCTCCATCCACCTAATACATCTGAGTATTCAAGTAGTTCAGAGAAAGTAGCAGACACCGGTATGCTTCCATTCAGAACGAAGTGTGCGATACCTCTGCCCTCCTGGTGGACTGCTGGCAGGGCTCCCCGCACCAGGGGTACCCACAGCCAGGCTCCCCCACACTGTGAAACCCCCACACTAGGGTTCCCCACATTCTTCTAAACATCTACAGAGAAGGGGCTATCACCCTGAAGAATGGAGCTCCTAGGTGGGAGGTGGCAGCACAGACTCCAGCCAGAAGGACAGGCCTGCTGCCTATAGAGCTAACTGCCAGACAGGACCAGTACTATGTCCAGAAGATCACAGATGACAGTATAAGCAAGGACATCAGAGTGACGTCCAAGAGAGGATGGGTGAGACCACACATCAGCTCAGGTAAGCCTGGTGGAGTGGGGCGAAGGGTGGGGGGGTGGAGCTGCCTTGGGGACATCTTTCTCCCTCAGGCATTGGCTAGCTCACACTAATTCTTCCCGCTGGGCCTCCCACCGCCCCACTTGCCTGGCCCTGCCTTGCTCCCTCTCTTCCTCGGGCGTGGGCTATGGTGATCCTTGTTCCTAAGGAAGAGCTCAGCCTTCCTGGGGTCTGGTCAGTAGCTTCCCCCAAGGGAAGCCACAGAGCTGACTCTTGCCTGCCCTTGGCACCTGTCTGCCTGCACCTGTGTATGCCCATCAGGGCTCAGCTAGCCTGGCCTTTGGCTGCCCTGAGCAGGACCCAAGAACCCTCGAGCTGTGGGGTGGAGGGTGTTGTCATCCTCTTGTAGGGAAGTGCTCTTCTAGTTCTGCCCAGCTTCCCCTAGTGGAGGCAGGATGGAGGCAAGGACCCCCAGCTCGGCCCAAGGACCATTAGATCTCCTCCCTCCACCACAGTAGTAGCTTTCTCTGCAGAAGGGTGAGGCCACACTTGTACTCTCAACCAGAGACCAGGGCAGTGAAGGATGCGGTCCAGGCTTGATGGACCCACAGATCTCTTATCTGACTATTCCTCTCTGCTTCCCTTGTCCCAGAAAGGACCCAAAGCAGCTAAATCTTTGGAGGTTTTTTTCTTTAGTCTTTCCCCTTTTAAGCATTTAAAAAACAATTTGTAGTAGTTGTTTCATTTCCACTTCACTTCTCTGTCTTCTCTGGTCACTAGTCACCTTTTACCCGGGAAACCAGCCCTGGGCAAAGTTCCAGGCCTAAAGTCTTGTCTCAAAGGTTCCCTAGAATGTGCTTAAGGTGTTTGGGGGCCAAGATGGCTACCTGTCTTACAGGAGTCCTTTCACCTTGCTGTGATGTGGTCTTAGGGCACCCCAGAGTGGGCACAGGAATAACCGATGCCAGGGAGCAGTGGTGGCCCCAGACACTTGTAGGTGCCTGTGGGAGAGGGAGCAAAGGGAAGAGTGTGGACTTTGGTCTGACCCAGACCTGAGATTGCAATGCCAGCCTCTATGCCCTCTGTGTAAGGAGAGCAACAGTGCCTTTCTCCAAGATGGCTTCTAGCATTGCATTATTAAATAGGGTATTATGTAAGGAGGGCGCAGAGCTGAGAAAGTTTCAGAGAAGCTCCCAACCAAGGAGGCATAGGTGCTGCCCCTGGCCCCTTCTCCCGGAGGTGCCAGAGGGGCCAAGGCCAGGAGGCTGCAGGAAACAAGATCTGGAGCTGGCGGAGAGTAGGGTGCAAGAGACTACCCAGACTGACCAGTTTTGAGCCAGCCTGTTGTCCCTAGAGGGACCCGCACATTAGCTGGGGGCGGGGTGGAGGGGTATTGGGGGTGGGGAAGAAGTTCTCTGTCAAGGTTTCCGGGGAAGTGAGACACTGGCTGGGGCTCAGGGGCATCCAAACCATCTGCTTCTATTACCCTCGTTCCCCTGCAGTCAGGAAGGCAGGTAGGCTCTCTGCAGAAGTTCTCGGCCATCACTCTCAGTGTTCAAAACAAGAAAGGCCCCCGTCTTCCTTTTCCTCTAGATTTGCCTGTATAGGGGTGTTAGGGGATGGGGAGCAAGGGTAGCTAGTGGATGCTGTGGATGGTGTAGTTTGCAGCATCTCCTCATCCTCCCAGGCTGACCACCCCAGGGGATTTCCCGTGGAGCCCTAAGTGCATTACACTGTGTGATTAAATTACCATCATGCCGTACTCCACTCTGGTCCCATCTGGCTTCCCTGGGGCCTTGCTCCATCCCTCATCCTCTCACTGGAAACTCTGTCTCCCCATGGCCCCACTCTCAACCCCATCCTGGCCCATAAACAAACCAGAGTCTTGCCAATGCTCAAAAAACCTCTCCTCGAACAGAGGATTTTCAGGGCAATGAAAATACTCTGTATGATACTATAATGGTAGATGTATGTCATTACACATTTGTCCAAACCCATAGATTATACTAGAACAAGAGTGAACTCTAATGTCAGGGTGATAATGATATGTCAATGTATTTCATCTGTTGTAATAAATGTACGACTCTGGTAGGGAATGTTGGCAATGGGAGAGGCTGTGCATACATAGGAGTAGGGGGTATATGAGAAATCTCTGTACCTTCCCCTCAATTGCTATGAACCTAAAACTGCTCTATGAAAATAATCTTTTTAAAAAAGAAAGGAAAAAAAAAAGCCTCTCCCTCCCCTGCCTTAGCTGCTCCAGCTGGTTCCTGTCATGTTTCTCTCTCTTTCTTTACCTCCGGGCTTCTCCAAGATGTGATCAGCAGAGCTTGCCTCTACTATCTCCCATCGCTCTCACACCCACCCATTTGGCTCTGGCCACCACCACTCCAAAGCCAGGGGTCACTGGTCCCTTCTCTAGCTGACCATACCCTTCCCTGGCCTTGTGAGTCACTCTCTTCTCCTCTCATCCAGGCCCACCATTCTGTCTGTCTCGGAAGTCACCTGTAGAATGCTCCCATGGGCACATCACTCTCGTTGGGCCCCAGAGAGCCCTGGGACACAGCAAAGTCTGCCTCACACCTCTAAGATGGCTCCTGAGTAGAGGTGGAGGAGCCTGGTTCCAGAGGGTCAGAGAAGCTGTGTTTGGGAATGGGAGGCTCTGGGGTGGAGGGCCTTTGAAATGATAAATAGCCCCTGGGTGAGAGGGTTGCCTCTACTATCTCCCATCGCTCTCACACCCACCCATTTGGCTCTGGCCACCACCACTCCAAAGCCAGGGGTCACTGGTCCCTTCTCTAGCTGACCATACCCTTCCCTGGCCTTGTGAGTCACTCTCTTCTCCTCTCATCCAGGCCCACCATTCTGTCTGTCTCGGAAGTCACCTGTAGAATGCTCCCATGGGCACATCACTCTCGTTGGGCCCCAGAGAGCCCTGGGACACAGCAAAGTCTGCCTCACACCTCTCAAGATGGCTCCTGAGTAGAGGTGGAGCCTGGTTCCAGAGGGTCAGAGAAGCTGTGTTTGGGAATGGGAGGCTCTGGGGTGGAGGGCCTTTGAAATGATAAATAGCCCCTGGGTGAGAGGGGACCATGTAGAGAGGGACAGAGACTCAGGGAACTAGGGAGACGTCTCCCAGGCTGGAGGGCCGCCCCAGCAGAGCCCAGCAGACCTTACTCAGGAAACCTCTTCATACTTGCTGCTGTCCCACAAAGCCTTTAAACCTAGGGAGCCAAGGAGCTGCTCAGGAAGTTACTGGTGTCCTGTGTCTTGGCACAGGGCCTTGGAGGGTCCACTCCCCAGGACCCAGGACCTCGACCTCGTGCCTACTCCCTTCAGGGCCCTCACAGGGTCAGGCACAGCTCTGAGCACCAGGGAAGGAAAGCATGAGAGGAGGGGGCCTGGCCTGGCTGGGGGACCTCTAAGAATGCATTCCCCCGCTGTGGGTCTGTCTGCTATCATCACCATTTGTTCATGTGTTGAGGGAGGGGGGTACCCCAGCAGCCCCACAGGAGCCCTCCAGAGACTTGCCTGACCTTCAAGGTGGCTATAAACAGCATGACCTGTCAGCACTGTGAGGCGCTGCCCAAGAAACAGCTCCAGCAGCCTCAGAATTCCAGGAATCAACAGCACAGTTGCCCCAGAATAGTCTCGGCCTTCCCCCTCCCTGGGGACCCTCTGTCCTCTATGTCCCCATTGTAGCTGGGAGAGTCTGACAAATACTGGAACAGAAAAACTGCAAAGGGCCTGGTCCTCAGGCAAGTCTGCTGGGCTGGTGGGTGGAGCAGAGAGACAGGCCCCACCCCAGGCTCAGCCCACCACTCCACCAATCTCACAACCAGTCCCTGAGGAAAAACAAATGTAAAGTATTTTCACAAGTACATGTTAGGAAGGACTCACAGAGGCACTATCCTTATTTTACAGATGGATAAATTGACACTCAGCAGGTGAACTGACTTTTCTAAAGTGACACAGCTGTGAGTAGCAGAGCCAAACAAAAGCACACACCTCTTCCATAAAGTTGAGGACCACAACATGTGCCAAGGGCAAGGCCCCAGACCGTGGCCCAGCCTCTGGCCTAGCAGTTGGGTGTGGGGTGGGGGCTGGGCCTTTGGAGCTACTCCCACCCCTCCCCCACATCCTGGAGAGCTGGCTGGGGTTGGGGGAGGGTGGAGATGAGAGGGCAGCTCATGTTGCAGGCCCAGCCAGCACCTGTCCAGGATAAATAAAGGCATTTCCCCCTCCACCCTCCAAGTCTCCCTCCTGAACCCCCTTCTCTGTGGGTCCTCAAGTTGAGACCCACTGAAGGGAGCCCTTGAGGGGCTGCTGCTGCCCCAAGGTTGATGCTATGGGGCCTGTGGGCAAGGTAGAGTGAGAATGGAGCTACCATCCAGCCTGCGGGTGGCCACCTTCTTACAGGAGGAGCGGCAGACTGCACCTACAGCTGTCAGAGGACAGACCCCGCTCAGTGCTTTTCCAGCCCCTAGCCAGAGGGGTGACGGGGCAAGAGTGGGTGCTAGGGCTTACTACAGGAGTGGGCCCAACAGGAGCTCGTGCGCAAATTCAAGCCTCAGTTTGCTGACTCTGAAGCCTTGCCTGCCTGACTACTCCCTCAGGATTGCAGTGCATGTGCAGGGGGTGCTGGCCCCTACTGAGAATGAGCAGGCCCTGCCTCTGCTAATTCCCCCTCTGCAATAGTCACCTGAGCACCATTGCTTCCTGTGGGAAGTGGATCATGGCTGAGGTGGGAGAAAGGTCTCTCCAGAGAGCTGTGGCCCCTGCATCCCCTTGGGAGAGAAGTTCCTGGAGCAGACGGGCCTAAGGGCCCATTTACCACAGCCCTAGTGGGATAGCAGGCTGGCAACACCAAGCCTGGGACACCCAAGCTCTGGGTGTCAGTAGCCCACCAGATGAGTTTATCAAGAGCCCTGGGGAGGCCCCAGTGTCCAGTTTAGCTTGCTCCATGGACTTGGTGATTTGGGGTGTGCCCCTGTAGAAAGCAGAGATGTCATTATGCCCGTCCCCCAACGCCCTGCCTAAGCTGTGGGTTCTATTTTTAAAAGTCTCCCCTAGTCATTGGCTCCAGTACATCCTAATACACCCCCTCCCTGAAGTGAGAACATTCTTCCTGCTGTCTAGCTTAAGGTCCCTATGCTGCCCTTTAAGCCCTGAGCTAGCCAGGCCAGGTGGTACATAGACCTTGGGTGAGGTAATTGGCTATCCTGGGTGCCACTGAGCCAGGAGGCTAATTCTCGCCCGCAAGGATGAGACAGGGAGCACCAGGAGGAGGCCTTGAGGATGGTGGGGCTGGGAGAGAGTTGGGCTCAATCCCAAGTGTATGTGGCAGGTGGACATATGAGAGTGAAGGTGGACAGCCCCTCATACAGGGAGGAGCCCTGTAACCATGGGTGTAGGAATTTTGCAGGGTCCTGGGGGGCGGGGGAGGCATCCACTTGGGCTCAAATGCCCATGTGTCACCACATCATCAAGCAGGGTGTGCAAGTCTCCAGGTGTCCTTTTACTGTGGGACCCTGTGGTCTCCACGGCAGTGAGTCTGGAAGCGTGTGGACTCAGGTTAGAATGAGCCAGCTCCCCAATGGAAGGATAGAGGGCAAGTCCTTTTCCCTGGGCTGGAGCCAGGCCAGTGCCCTGCCCCAGAGGAATGTGGCCTCTATGCCCACATCACGTTCCACAACCAGGATTGCTTTTCCAATAGGGGCATTGGCTCCCTGCCCTCTCTGCTAAGCACTGTTCGGGCCTTCCCTGGCTGCCTTCCTGTAACCATCTACCCCCAGGGCCCAAGGAAAGTTTCTGCTGCTCTGGAGAAAAAACTGTCTTCCTGTTCCCAGGTGGGCAGCAACCCAGACACTTCTGCCCATCATCCATCATCCTCCAGTGACAGCCTGGGGCCTCAGCCTGTCCCCTTGTGCCCACACCAGTACTGCTGGGGGCCACCTCAGCCTTATTCCACTAGGGCTTGTCTATTCCCTCGCACAACTTACAATCCACCTTGAGCCTCAGGGCCTTCAGCCCCAGCTCTGCTAGACTTATTGGAGATTCCTTTTACTTGACATACGTTACATGAGCACCTACTATGTTCTAAGCCCTAAGTAGGTGCTGGGGAGGCAGCAGTGGTTAAAACAGTCCTTTCTTATAGACAGCTTCCTCTCAAGCAGATCTAGCTTCTCGGCTCTCTGGGTTTCAGTGTCTCTAGAGGGGCAATAGAGTTACTTGGATATTCTCCAATGTTCCGTGACATCGCCATCAGGCAGTGCTGTTCCCTGATCACAGATACTGCAGGACATGGGTCATTTTCCCAGGTGAGCATGCAGAATAAGATATAAGACAGGCAGACAAAGCAGCTGTGGGTGAATGGGTAGGGGCTTGGGCAGGTGAGGAGGAAGGCCCAGACTCATGAGGCCAGCCAGTGCAAGGTCCCTGGAAGGCCCAGGAAGGTGGGCTATTATCTTGGGTCTGGGATTGAGTGTCTGCTAGAGCCCAGTAACCTGCCCAATCCAGACCCAAGCCCTGATACCCAAGCCCTGATACGCAAGCTCTGATACCCACCTGTCACCTGCCCTCTCCATGTTAGGAGTCCTCTCTCCAAAGTAGTTGCTCATGTCCAGAAAAATGTTCTGGGTTTGAGGGCATCCTGAGCCCACCCTGCTAAGGAAGGGCTTAGGAAGTTGCTGTCCTCTGTTCACCTGCCTACCTGCCCTGAAAACTTGGCACTTCCTTCTCTGCTCAAAATACCTGCCACTTGCTCATGATGTTTCACTCTCAAAACAGGCTGGCCAGTTCAGGTGGGTGAACAGCTGTGGCTGAGACCAGAGGTCTATAGTGGGCAGCATCCAGTTGGGCCCACTCCCAGCCCCCAGACTAAGGATGAGGCATGCTCTCTTTTTCAAGAGCCTTGGGGAAGGACATATGGATGGACACACACACACGCCTCTAAACATACCAACACACTTACCCGGGAGATAGTGAGCGGCATGTTGAAGTCCTTGCCTCCCTGCAGACGGAAGCCCCAGGGCCCAGGCCCAGTCAGGGTCACACTGTAAGACATGCTGGTGCTGACAGCAGCAGTCTCTGTG
>NW_006438113.1:704771-717269 GCF_000325575.1 Pteropus alecto
TCAGACACCCCGCCTCCCTAGCTTCTGCTCCTGCCCCCGACCCCCAAACCCCCGGCCTTGCCTGCTCTGTCTCTTGCTGCTGCCTGGCCAGGCTGCCCAGACTGCGTGGAGCTCCTGAGAGACTCCTAAGAATAGCTGGGAACGAATGCCATCGACACTGATATCTGCCCTCTGCTGCGCCCATAAATGGATTGTAACCCTACACTGTGCCCGCCCGCTTAGGCCTCCCAGCCGATCCACTGTGACTCACATGGCTAATATAGCCCCTGGGGAGAAGTGTCCAGCACCCACTACCCCCCAGGGGTCAGGATAAGGGACTGGCCGGGTCAGTGATAATGCTCTTGCCTCCCTGCTCTCCTTGATCCCTCTGCCCTCTGGAGAGCCTAGATGCATGCACTCTCCCCAGCCTCACCCACACCTTTGCCCAGAACACCATAGCTGAGCTCCCTCGGCAGGGACTTTTCCACTTAGGTTATTGCTGCCCTGTGCTCACTTGTGAGAGTTTGTATCTTACCCAGTGTGCAGTCCTGATGATCCCTAGGACCAAGCTGAGCCTCCAGCTTGTCTGAACAGAGCTTCCATGCAAGAGACCAATAACCAGCCCAAGGTTGTCCAGCCATAAAAAAGATCATAATAGCAGCAGCTCTGGGTACAACCAAGCTCAGCTCCAGACCCTTCACTCTATTATCCCCTCAGATCTTGAAAGGCTACTGCCCTGGCAGGAACCAAGGATCAGAGAGGTTAAGTGACTTTTCCAAGGTCACACAGGGAGTGAACTCAGGCCACACTGGAGCATGGGCTCATTCTCATGGGACTCATGACAGATAACTGGCTTCCAGTGGGCACGGGTTCTTCCCAATGCTGGGTAGAGGGGTGGGCGGGTTGCAGGGAGGAGGCAGGGCGGGAGGATTGTGGGGGGTAGAGGGGTCCCTGCCTGCATCCCTTGGCACAGGGTCTAAAAGCAGGTTTGGGGCAGGCCCACACCCTTCAGACCCTCTAGGCGCCCAGCGGTTATTCCTGGCTCTCCTGTCTCATTTGTGTTCTGGAAAACTTGACAGCAGCATGGAAAGCTCCAGCTGCCAGTGTGGCACGCCAGGCCCTTGTGCCCTTTGTGCTGGAATGGCAAGGGGCAGGGAGGAGGGGAAGGGATGCCATCAGCTCAGCTGCTGGGACATAGGGCCAGAAGGGGCAGAGAAGGGAAAGCGTGTTTGATGTGTTCAGCCCGTAACTCAGAAACAGTGTGTTCTGGGAGGGAAGCCTAGGTACCTCGAGACTTCTGCCAGCATGGTCTTTGGCCCAGGATACTTCCAGAAACCCTTCCCCAGAAGAGACCCGAGGCCTTGGGTGGTCTGGAGATAGATTAAGGTCCACCCTGGCTCCTGGCTGGGGAAACTGAGACTCGAGGAAGGCAACTGGGCTGGCTGCTTTCTGGCCCTCCCGGAGGGCTCTGGCCTGAGCTGGGGCCCAGAGACTAAGCGCAGGGTGTGAGTAATTTCCCGGCTGCCAGAATCCTTCCTCACATTCTGGGCCTGGCACATACAACATGCAAGGTAGAAGGAGTCCCCACATTATAAGGGCATTTGGTAACCTTCCCAAGGTCACAAAAATATCAACTAGAAGAGGCCAGAGAGGGACCTGTGTTCTTTCCTCTACTTCACTACCTCTGTCCTGTATCATGCAGCCCAGCCTGTCCTCTGCCAGGGCCTGGCCCAAGAGGCAAGCCACTCATGGCCAGCACCCAGCTCCTCCCCCAGGCCCCAAACCATCCATTCCTGACTCCAGCCTTACTCCCTTCCCTAGGGAGATCTGTCCTGCCAGCCTGGAGAGGAACCATCAGCAGGGCATGACCAGTATGGGGTAAGGAAGGAAGGGGAGGCCCAGGCTAGTCTATGCCTATAGCTGCAAGATCTTTCTCTGGACTTGAGAACCCACCTGATGGCTGATGCTGCCCTGGGGAAAGGGAGGGATAGTGGGAAGGATGCTCTTAAAGGGGAAGATCAGCCTCCCTCCTTGTACCCACAGGCTGGGCGGGAGCCACTTCTTGGTAACAGCAGCTCATTTCGGGTGTGGGAATGGGGGCAAGTCTGGTCTTTGTCCCTCTTCCACTCTGTTTGAGATGGGGGCTTCAGGAGAGAGTCAATAGGTGGGAATAGACGGAGGGAAGGAAGAGAGGTCTAGGCACAAGAGGGCAGGCCTGGGGTTTCTCTCCCATTGAAGCATCAACAGATAGAGACCATACTTGTCTGAGACCTTTTCTGCTTTTTATTTTCCAATACCCTCTCAGAGCCACACAGCCCTGGGATGAGCTTAAACCACTGATTTGAGAGAAATCACAGATGCAGTGTACACATGTGTGCTTGGTGTACATGCAAATATGTACATACGGGAGAGTGTGCCCGCAAATGTATGTGTGCACAAAAGTGTGGGCTGAGGTACAAACAGTACACTGCAGGGAGAAGCCAGAGGTGAGTAACAGTTTCCAGTGCCCGAAGATCTGTGCTCAGCTTCGACTGCTGGTTGTGGGAGACAGTGAGGCTTTCTGTGTAAGGGAAATGCCCAGCCTGGGTACAGAGGCAGCTCATAAATAGCTGGTGTGTCCCATCACCATTAGCATTGCCTGGACAATCACAGCACACAGCATTTGAGGAGAAGCAGACAGCTCCAGGAAGCAGAAGGGCCTGGGCTTCACTCTTCAGGTTGAGCCTGAGATGCAGTCTGCCGAGATGAGAAGTGGGTGTAGATCACTTTGCAGGGCAGGAGTTTTGTATTTCTAGGTGTGAATCCAGCATACCATGGGTGACAGGGCCACTTCCAAAGCTCACAGTCTCATGAGTGATCCTGGGTATGTGTGTGTGAGGGGTCGTGAGGGGGCTGGATGTGTCCCAGAAGAAAAGGAGAGCCCAAGTTGCCCTACATCCTAGGGTCTAGGCTGGGGAGCAGCTCCTTGGTCTGAAAACAAACAGCGCACACCTGTTTAGCCTAATGAATGACCCTGTAGGCACAGTCTCCTCTGTGTTTAGGGTCACCAAGTAGTGAAGGGAGGTTGCATGGAGGGCCAGGTTGTATCCTTGGTCAAGGATGGGCCTTCTCTGAGACTGCAGGCAACTCGGCCTGGAAGGTAGAGCCAGCAGTCTAAGACTGTCTTCAGGATGTCCCCCTGGGATGTCTCCCAGGTTCGCAGGCTCCTGGGGTCCAGACTGAGCTCTCCTCACCTTATCATCCAGTTCTCCTCTTCCCTCCACTCCTCTTCCACATGCCTGCACTCCAGCATCTCCTCTCTCCCTGCTACCTTAAATGTCTCATTCCTTGCCTGTCCCTATAGCAGTGGCTTCCTCTGGTCTCCCTGCAGCTCATTCCATTCAATCTGTCCTTCCCCAGCCACTATAGAGGCTCCCAGTTACCCTACAAAGCTGACCCAGCCTCTATTAGGGCCCCATCTAAGTCCTCCAAGGGCTCCTTGTCCCCCAGCATCATGCCTAGAGACCCCCCTGGCCAGTACCTGAGGGGGTCTTCCCACAGCTCCTACTACCTCCGGCCACTCTCTCTTCTCCTACTTTCCCACTGTCAGCTCCCAGGTTCCCTTTGGTTGCCTCTGAGGTCACAGAACAACACGCTGTTCCAGGACACTGAGTTCCTCTGTGCCCCACTGCATTCGCATGGGCACAGTCTGGACCCCTCGACCCCAACCCCATCCCGCCTGGCAATCCCCCACTTCATCTCCACCTTCCCTGGGGTGCCCTTGAGGACTTGCCTCTGCTTTCAGCACCCTGTGTGCTGATACCTCGATGGCAGTGCTTATCACATGTTAGGTGACTGCTGATGTGCAATCCCTCCCTGCACAGTGCCCCACCCCAGCTCAGTAGTCTCCCTAGGACAGGCATTGTGCCTTTTGTCATTGCCCCACCAGTCTGGGGGTCACAGCCGAGCCTCTGTCCTGGCCTCTGTGTCCATGCACAGTGCCTGGGCTCAGGGCTGGGGAGTGAGTCCCCTTGGGGCTGGAGCATCAGTGGAGGATTCCTGGGATACTAAAGCTAGGGGAGGCAGGGGCTCTACAACCATAGGGAGTAGCCCAGAGCTCCCCCTCTCTGGGACATGCGGGGGAACAGCCTTGGAAAAGGAAAGCAGGAAAGTGTCTCTGGCCTTGGGCTTGCTGGGAAAGCCCAAGAGAGCCCGGGAGCTGGGGGTGTTGTGCTGGTGTGAGTGGAAGGCCAGGATGGGGAGCTGTCAGCTGAGGGGGAGAGGCAGCCTCAGGGCCTGTGCCCATGGCATTTCCAGCATTCCAGAATATGGCCTCTAATCACCATCGACATTCCGTTCCATAGGCACTTGGGCTGACAGCTGGCCTTCTTTTAATAGCCACAAGTATTCTGGGTGACATCCTAATCTCAGGGCATTCATAGCGAGCACATACACAGCTTGCAGCACCCCTACCCAGATATGTCCAGCCTCCCATTGCACACCACATACTTGGTCACATGCACAGCTTAGAGAAGACACATTAGGGTACACTCAATCCCATTCCCTGTGGTGTCACAGTGACAGAGAGCATGTACTGGGAATATGGTCACACACACTTACACACATGCATATACCTGTCATAGGACAGCAAGGCCACCACCACCTGCTACCTATGTGCAGTTAGTCAATCACACACAGACACTCTCAGGTGTAGTCACAGACCACACTCAGGCCTGCTCAGAGCATCTAGGAGTAACAGACCCCCAGGCCTTCCAGGTTGGCAAGGGAAAGCTGGGAGGTACAGAAAGGGGGAGATTCTCAGAGGGCATTGGCCCTGCCCATGAGAACAAGCTCCCCATTTCAGGCCACTCCCTGGGCTACTTGCCTCTATCGACCCCTTTACAGATTGGCAGGTGCTGGGCCCAATCACCTTCCTGGGAGCCTCTGCTTCACATCCCTGGGGCTTGGGAGGGGCCTTGGCTTCCACATCCTCCAGGTCCTGACCCCAGAGGGACGGGCCACTCACTTGCTGCGCAGTCCCCCACGTAGCTGCTGCCTCCGTGTCCGTCCAGCCCTGGGGGAGGTAGGAGAGTCACTGTGAGGTGAGAAGGACATTCTATAGTCTTGCTCCTGCCTTCTTCCCCACGAGGACTTACTCCATCCTCCCCATGATATTCACTGGGGTGAGGCCCATGACACTGCAGGGTTGCTGGTCACCAAATCCCTGCAAACTGTGAGTGCATGTGCCAGGTTATGTGTGTGTGTACATGCTTGCACATACTCGTATACCTTCTAAAGCATGTGGGATGGGTACGTCTTAATGAGGGTCTAGACCTCTGTTAACAGAAAAGATTCACTCCTTGGTGTCTTTTACTACAGTGATTCAGGGAAGGGACCTCTGACAGCTCTTCCCTCAGCCCTTTAACTGAGATTTCCAGGGATGGGGGCAGTGGGAGGTGTTCAGCTGAGGCTCTTGGTGAGGCTCACAGTGGGACCTGTAGGCACAATATGGAGGAGGCCAAGTGTGGCTGGGGATGGGAGCACATGGTGTAGGGAGATCTCCTGGGGACATCAGAGGGCATAATAGCTCCAAGCCCTAAGGAGGGACTGGCAGGCTAGTAGCTCCCAGGACTGACGACAACTATGGGGTTGGCATCTACCCATGGGCACCCTAGCCAGTTTTGGATGTAGGGGTGATTTTCCCCCTTTCAGAGGAGGGGATAAAGGCTCAGAGAGGGTGAGTGACCTGCCCAAGCTCACA
Source organism: Pteropus alecto (assembly GCF_000325575.1). Lineage (NCBI taxonomy): Eukaryota > Metazoa > Chordata > Mammalia > Chiroptera > Pteropodidae > Pteropus > Pteropus alecto. The sequence goes on from NW_006438113.1 coordinate 710,491, forward strand.
CAGTGAGCACATGGTAGAACTTAGGCTTGAACCCAGGTGCCCTGACTCTAAGGCCAGTGCTCCTTCCTCTGTATCTTGTGGGCTCTTCGAGGCTCCCAGGAGGAGGGGGCTTAATGCTGAGAACAAGAGGCCCTGAGCTAGCTCCTGTCTGTCTCTCTGGAGGCTCATATGGGGCCAGAAATGCTAGTCTTTTCCATCTGTGGCTCTAAAGGGTAGCGCCAGAAAAGAGATGTCCTAGAGCTGGAAGACCCATGTTTAGTCCTGGCTTTGCTTCTGAGTGATGTTGGGCCAACCCATTGCTTCTCTGGCCCCAGTGCCCTACCTGCCAGAGGTGATGGTGCATGGAAACACTGTAGGGAAGTTGGGAGGGGTTCTTCCAGCCAGCATCCCAGGGTCCTGAGGTTCCCTGAGTCTCAGAGGCAGCCCTGCCTTGAGGCCTGAGGATGGTTTGGTTGAGGAAGAGATGGCCAGCAAGTGAGGGCCCAGCATTCTTACCATCTCACTCTCAGATCCCAGGGATGCCTGGCGCCTCCGTCTGGAGATCCAGCTGAGGTCCGAGGCCTGGCTGCTCAGTGTGGAGCGGTGGGTGGAACGGTAACTGGTGTATGGGCCAGTGTGCTGGCCTGACATGCCCAGCAGCACCCCAAGGCAGGGCAAATGCTGGGCTATGGCCATTCTGCAGGAATGGCACAGCTGGTTAGAGCAGAGGGGATGGACAGACAGACATGAAGAGATGAGGATGGATAGACAAACTGATACAAGGATAATGGAAATGAACTGATAGCCACTGGGGAAAGAGGGTGATTCAGACAGTAGGTTTATGAGGACAGACAGACAGATGATAGAGTGATAGGAAGTGATGAAGAAGGACAGATAGGTGCTGGAGTGAAGGAAACTGACAGGCTTACAGGGCTGGGAATGGACAGAGAGATGCTGGGGCCATGGGCATGGAAGGAGAGCCTTAGGGTAGCAGATCCAGCCAGGTGCTCGGCTCCAGCCCTCAAGTGGCTGGCCCAAGACACATCTCTGTGAATGGGAACCTCTGAGCTGGATGGTGTAAAGCCTGCTGGTCACCTCAGCAGGGAAGTGAGTTACTGACACAACCAGACAAAAGGAAGCACTGAAGCCCCTCTGGTGAGAGAGGCCAGTGTGCTAGGATTCTATCAGCAGAGAGCACTCTGGGCCTGAACCATCCCCAGGGCTTTGCCAGGGCCCTTGAAGTGTAGCTAGCTCTCCCTGTTGTGGTTTCTCCAGGATGTCACTGTCTGGGAGCTTCTCTTTATAGGGGGCAGCACTGCTGATCAGCCAAACTGGCTGCCTTTCATCCTCGGCTCCAAAAATCGCTAGTTAGGGATGGACACTGTCCAGGGAGCCCTGATGTCCCTTCAAGCTGAGCCCCCTGGAAAGCTGGAGCAGCAAAGGTGACACAAGCTCCAAAATCAATCCAGTATCACTGGCTACTCATAGCTGCCAGAGGCTCCCACCCAATGTATATACAAGAGACAGGAAAGATGGTGGATCTCTGCCCCATTCACAGGCCTCCATGGCCATGAGGGTATATCTGGGGACCTGGGACTAGGGCCTGGAGGAGGGCTGCACCTGTACTTGGGGTGGGTGATGGCGTAAATGATGGGGTTGTGGATGGCAGAAGCCTTGGCGATGATGGCTGGCACCGAGTTCATGTAGGGCGTCAGGACATGCGAGTACCTAGAACAAAGAAGCTGTGGTCCCCCTGCCAGCTGGCCCTCCTTGGTGACTCCACAGCCCACCACCCTCTCAGGAATCTTCTTCCTCCAGGCCAGGCTCTGCCAGGGGCACAGCCCAGCCTGGCCCAAACCAGCACGGCCAAGTCAGCCCCATGAGAGAAACTGTAGTGCTGGAAAGAATTCTGATCTGAGGCGAGTGGGAACCCAGAGAGCCATCAAGGGAGAGGCTGGGAGGAAAGTATGCCAGGTTGGGGGTTTCATTGTCCCCTGGAACCTGTGCTGCTGGCAATAAACCTTCTCCACTCCCAATGACCCTCTGCTCAGCGCTTCCCATGCCCCAACCCAAACCTGATGCCCATAGCTCCCCTGGTTCTCTGAGAGTAACTTCACAGGCGGGTCCACCAGGGGACCATTTCTGTACAAGGAGAACTCATACTTAAATACTTCCAAGGATTAATAGCTCTCCCTGTATCAAAAGTGCTTCAGAAGTCTGGCCTACGTCCATGCTGCTGCAAATGTCAAAGTCCTCGGACTCTTGCCACAGAGGACTGGAGAGCAGAAGGTGAACAGAACCACTGGCTGTGTGCCCGGATGAAGAGGGAACCAGAACCTCAGGGAGAGCCATGTATTCCCAAGGGGTCGGGCAGGACCTGGTAGCCCTTACAGGCCCTCAGGCCAAATCCAATGTAACCCAGAGCTCCCCCAGCATGTGTCCTAATGCCTCTAGGAACCAGGCAGGCCCAGCTCTGGTGAATCATCTTACCGCAGGGGGAGAAGAAGGCTGTGAGGCTAGACTTAATGTGTGAGGACAGCTGGCTTCAGCTTGGACTGGGGAGGGAGAGGCTGCCCTAGGGGCCCTTTACCCCTCTCCCACCAATTCAGCCCCCTCACTCAACCCCTTAGCCATTGCTTACCCAGCAAAGGCCATCAGGGCCACAGTGGAGTAGGGGGCCCAGGAGAGCACGAAGAGAAGGATGACCAGCAGTACAATCTTAGCCATTTTCCACTCGCTCTGTAGCCGCTGTCGTTGCCGGGGCAACTCACTGAGGCCCTCGCAGGCCCCAAAAGTTTGGAGAGCCCTAGGAAGAGTGCAGAGTTGGGTCTGGCCCCATTTGAGTTGCAGTGAGTGCCAGGGTCATGGCCACTGTTGGGGAGCCTCCCTGGACCTGGCCATCCCTTCTAGTGCAGGCAGCCTCAACACCCATAAAGTTCTCCATTATATCCAATCTAAGCTGCCTCCCTGGGGTTCCACTGGCGGTATCCTCTCTGCCCCCTAGACCCTCTACATGCCTAAAGGTCCCCTCTTGAGAAGATTGTGTTTCTTGGGGCTCCTGTAGGCACCAGGCTGTGCTGGTCTCTAGGCATCTACCCAATAAGCACAGGTGCTCAGTTTGTCTTTGCCCATCTGGAGCTGGAAATGCCTTGGGGTGGGTACAGATGTGAGCCTCTGGCAAAGGGGCATGACCCCTCTCCCATCTAGCCCCTCCTCCGTGCCCAGCTCTTACTGGCCTGTCTCCCGGATAGCCCTGAAGATGAAGATGTAGCAGTAGATGATGATTAGCAAGGGAAGGAAGAATACGAAGCAGAAGAGCAACATGGTGTAGGCACGAACTGATGGTGTGAAGCTCATGTAGTCCCAGGAACAGGAGGTCAGCAACCCCTCGGGCACATAGGCACCTGGGAGCCAGGGGCAAGTGCTCAGTGTTCTGGATTGCGCTGACTTGGGCTTCTCATTCAGCAGGGACTTTGGACGTGCGGTCTGGGATCTTAGAACACTGGCCCTAGCCCCAGCCCTGCTCAGTGCAGGGAGGAAGCCAAGGCACATGAAGGAGAACTTGCCAAGACTGTTCTGGCAGGGACACCAGCTCAGGAGACAGCTGGCAAAGCCCACTGCTGCCTGTTCTTGCCAGTTTGGAGCAAAGACTTCACCAGAGCCCCAGGGTCCTACTCCCCCAGGTTTCAGCCAGCTTCCTGGTCCCACCAGGAAGGGTTTTACCAGAAGGGTGGGTGCCTTGCTGCTAAACTTCGTACCTGATGAGGCCTCACACCCAACCCGTCTGACTTACTGCAAACTCAGTATCAGATGGACTTGTCACTTCCCACCACCCAAGAACCATGTCTTCCCCTCTGTATTGAGGGATGGGAGCCCACGTCATTCTCTGATAGCTGATGGTGCAGCTTCAGTATTCCCTGCTGCTAGTCATACCCCCTGATTGTCGACGTGCAGTGAGGCTCAGGCAGTTCCCTGACCCCTCCTGCCAGCCGGTCAACCCAAGTCTACCAACCTGCCCCTCGAACATGCCCCTCCCAGACTATCTTCCCCTCCTCCAATTCCCCCAGCCCACTTACTCCAGCCAAAGAAGGGTGGCAGACTCCAGGCCAGGGCGTAGAGCCAGACACCCAGCAGAACAAGCGCTGCCCGCCTCTTGGACACCACCCCGATGGCAGCCAGTGGGCGTGTGATCACCAGGTAGCGGTCCAGGGCGATAGCCGTCAGGGTAATCATGGAGGTGATGCCAAAGAGAGCACCACAGAAGGCATAGAACTCACAGCCTGTGGGCACAGCTCCTTGACCTCAGCCCTTGGCAGGAGACCATCATGTATTCCAAGGGAGAAAGGGTCTGAGGATGGCATGTATTTGGCTCCTGCCCTCACCTCTAAGAAAAGCAGCCTGAGGCCCTCTGCACCTTGCCTACTTGCCACATCTGGCAGAGGCTGGTGGAGGCCTCAGGACTGAAACCTGAGTCTTCCCTGTGGCTCATTCACGGGATGAGGACAGCTACCCAATCCCTGCCAAGGAAGAGTAAATCACCTCCTCATCCAGGCCACCCCGCATCATGGGTGGGCATCCGCTGCCATAAATCTCCCCCTCCCACCTCCAGCAAAAGGGAGCCCTGAGTGTCTACCTGCCTGCCCAAAGAGCCACCGCTTATAGAGGCTGCTGATGAAGACGACGGGAGCCTGGGTGAAAGACATGAGGAAGTCGCTGACTGCGAGGTTGATAATGAACATGTTTGCAGGTGTCCTGAGGCCTCTGCTCCTGTGAGGGGTCAGAAGCTGTCAGGAGGTGCTTCTGCTGGGGAGCCTCCCTCTATTACACATGCACACATGCACACATGCACATACACACACATGGACATGTACACACAGGCCCATGCACATGCACCCTTATGTATGCACACAGACACGAGCTGCTGGGCCATCTGCTGCCCAGCAAGTACTAGCCAAACAGCTCTGATGCCTGGCAGTGCAGTCTGAGAATTGAGACCCTTATCTTTTGAGGGTGGTTCCCTCAGAATGAAGCGGAGAGCAATATCTCTCCAGGGCTGCTGCTCCGCTCAGCAGAAGCTGTGTTTTTTGTGGCATCCATTACTTCTTTTCACCTCTGTATCTCCTCTGCATGACCTATACTCAATCCTTGGACACACCCTCATTTTTCTGAGCCCCTCAAGGCGAAGTTCTCCCAAGTGTCTTCTCCCTAGGCTCCTCTTTCCATGTGCCCAGACTGTGCCTCCTCCCTCTGGCAGCCTTCTCATCTCCATTCTTCCAGTGTCGTGGTCTGGGCCCTGCTCAGCACAACTATGTCTGCATTCCTCACCGTCAGGGGTGGCAAAGGGCAATGGAACTGAGGATTATGCTCCATGGACTAGGTTCCTTCATAAACCTTATCTCCTGTAGCCATCCATCTTCATATCTACTCCCGCCCCCATTTTCCAGATAAGTTCACTGAGGCTCTCACTCATGGTGTGGTTTGCTCCAGATCATAAAACTCAGCAAGTGGCACAGCCAGGATTCAAACACATTTGCTAGGCACTGCATTACATGAACTTAATCATTACATTGACTCCATGAAGTAAATCACAACGCCATTTTGCAGACAAGATACGTGGTCTCAGTGAGGATAAATGACTTGCCCACAGTCATTTCAGCTAATAGGTGATAGAGCCTGGGTTTCAATTCTCTCCCTGCCTATCTCAGCCATTCAGCCTACAAATAGGGCAGGTGTGGAAGGAAGGGGTGGTTGCTGAGGGGCTTGAGGACTCAGGGCTGCTCTTTGAGGCATAGAGAGGATGCACCTGCAGAAGGTATAGATGACCGTCAGATTGCCCAGCATCCCTGTGAGCCCCACCAGCAGGATCACTGTGCCTAGGGTGTAATGGGCGTGGTCCGGAACATCGACTGTGGGAAAGGGGACCCAGGCAGCAGCCTGAGATCCAGCTGCCTGTAGAGAGATAGAGAAACAGGGCATCACGTAACCCTGTCACCTTCAAATAGTCCTAAGAAAGAGGGGTTAGGGTTCCCGGTGTGGAAGGTGTAGAAACTGAGGCTCAGAGTGCCAAAGTCACTTACCCACATAGCTAGAAAGTAGCTGAGCTGGAAAGGAAATGTAGGTCTTCCTAAAGTTGAGCCCAAGCTCCTAAACCATGGCACAAAGGCCTAAGGCTTATAGGAGTGGGCTCAGATCACCTGTTGGAGGCTGGTAGAACAGACCGACATGTCTGGCAATTGGGGACTCTACCTTTCATTGAGGGGAAGGCAGAGCCAACCCTTAGATGGGTTCCTCTCTGCTATATGGGCCCTGTCCCAAGTGCCAAGGCAGTCAGCAATAGTATTCCAGGCACCCTCAACTCTGGGATGGAGGAGTGGGGTGGAGTTCCTCTCCTCTGAGATGCCATGCCCTCCCAAGTTTCAAAGAAGTGGTTGTATTCTCCTAGAATATATCTGGGTAGGACGGGTATGAAAGAGGGAAAGAATTCCCCTTTATAAAGAAAGTTTAATGATATCACTTATATGTGGGATATAAACCTAAAAGCAACAAATGAACAGGACAAACAGAGACTCATGGACATGGACTATAGACTAGTGGTTACCAGAGGGTAGGGGGTCGGGGGAGAGGGGAGGTAGACGGGGTAAAGGGGGTCAAATATGTGGTGATAGAAAGAAATCTAACTATGGGAGGTGAACACACAGTGTAAATATATATAATGCCTTATTGTTAAAGTGTATAGCTGAAACTTATTGGATTTCATTAACCAATGTCACCATTAAAAAAAGGAAGAAAGAAAGGAAGGA
>NW_006438113.1:717308-736750 GCF_000325575.1 Pteropus alecto
AGAAAGAGAGAGAGAGAGAGAGAGAGAGAGAGAGAGAGAGAGAGAGAGAGAGAGAGAGAGAGAAAGAAAGAGAGAAAGAAAGAAAGAAAAAAAGAAAGAAAGAAAGAAAGAAAGAAAGAAAGAAAGAAAGAAAGAAAGAAAGAAAGAAAGAAAGAAAGAAAGAAAGAAAGAAAGAAAGAAAAAAAAAAAAGTTAGTTTAGGCTTTCCAGAGTCACTACAGGAGGGTATGATACTGTGAAGCCAGTACAAAGAGATTTAAAGACACCTCCTTTCCCAGCTTCTTTTCAAGGGAGTGGTTTATTTTTATCCTGCCCTAACCCCTATAGCCACCAGAACCTTCCCATTTTGTCCAGAACCTAGGCCAGCATTCCAGGGTCCAGAGGGTACCCTCGGTCTTCCCCAGTTAATGGTGGAGTTGGTGGATATGGCCCTGGGATCCTGACTAGAATGATGGAGGCAACAGAACACACCCAATGCCCCATTATGGGCTGGACAAATCCAGGAGTCTAGTGTATGCCTTCTTCTCTTGAAGGCTCCATGGGGGTATCTAACCACTCTCAGAAAAGAGTGGATGTAGCCAAGGGCAGACCTGGGCCATTCCAGCCCTTTGTCCTTCAAGACTGGTCTTTCTATTCCTCGGATGCTCTCTTCAAGGAAAAATATGGTCCACACTCTCCTCTAGTGGCCTATATGTGTAGGACAGGCTCAGAGAGGTCCACTGACCTCTGCCCAAAACCCCACAGTAGAGCACAGGCCTTTTTTATCTCCCTGTCTAAGCCCCTGTGTGTCTCCAGGTCAAGGATCAGGATAGGGAAGGGAAGGCTATATGCCTGCACACCCTTGCCCCAGGCTTACCGTGGGACTGATGGGCAGAGGTTGGTCCAGGCTGGAGGCGCTGCTCGGGGAACTGTCCCACCTGCTGGGTGAGGCTGGGGTGGCCATGCAGCTGGGCTCCTGGGCTGGGTCCAGTGGGACTCTTGGCCCCACGGGAAGGTTCATCCTGAGGTAAGGTGGTCCTTTCTTGAGCACACAGAGACGTCAAGAGCACAGAGCACTCAGGATGTTAGCTGTGCCCAGCCTCCCAGCTTTCCTCCATACTCAGCACTCCTGTCTGGTTAGCCAGCCTCCTGCTCCTGCGACCAGCATGGACCCAGCTTGGGGCTGGTGACTGATCTGTGTCCAATGAAGCACAAAGGAAAAGAGAGTGTCACGGTTGTGGTGACTCAGAGCCACAGGTTCTGTTTCCACCTTTAAGAGCTGAGAATACACATACCCAGTTGCCCGGTGCCACCGCCCCCTCAGACACAGGTCCCTGATGATAGTGGAGTGTGTGTGTGTGTGTGTGTGTGTGTGTGCGTGTGTGTGTGTGTGTGTAATTGTGTGTGGGGGGAAATTGCCAGGCTCAGGCTCCTGGACATTGAGCAGAAGGTTTCGTCCTCCCTTCTGACTGGACTCTCTTTCTTCCCTGAGTTCATCAAGAACAGCTTCTGCCACCCCCCAAAATCCCAGGGCTGTCCAGTGGGCAGGTGAACTTTTGGAGCCCCAACTTCACCCTTTCCACAGGGTGCCGTACAATCACATCCAGCCCACATGAGCCTGTGTGTGTGTGTGTGTGTGTGTGTTTGTGTGTGCGTGTGTGTGTGTGTGTAAGAGAGAGAGAGAGATCTTACAATCAAGGTGATATCAGATCATGAAACCTTTTTGTTAAAGTATAAATGTTAAAAAAAAAAAAAAAAGCATCAAAAACACAAAGTTGATAGAGACCCGGGAGCTTACCTAGGTCTGCTGAAGTCCTGGCCCAAGACAAGTGAATGTCAGAAGTGGAGGGGACCCCAGGTGTGCATTTTGCCCCCTTGGAAGAGGCAGCAGGAGCAGAAGCTTTGAGCCCCAGAGCTGAAGAGGGTGGAAGGTGTGTATACTTTCTAGGGGGGGGGTCTCCTAGCTTCCAGGAATGTCCCACTTGGGAGCTGTGTCTTGAGGCCCAATGCTGAGATTCGTGGAGCCCTTGAGTGGAGAAATATGTCATCTCTTCTTTCAGGGGTCCCCCACCCCCGCAGTCTTCACAATTTTCCTAGAGCTGCAGATTTGGGCTGGGGATGGCTGCACCCACACTCAGAGAGAAGCTATACTTCCCACAGGTGCCAACTCGCTGTTCCGATGCACATTCTCTTCCGTTCAAGGTATTCAATTTACAGAGGTTCACCTTGGGTGGTGGGTGAGGCTGAAGGACTGGCTTCACTTCCTCTCCTTAAAGCCCAGCATGGACTTACCAACTGCAGCCTTTCGAATATGGGCATTTAACTATTAATCTCAGCTGGAAGCAATTCTGAACCAACTCAAAGTCCCATTCTACATCAGACTTCACTTTCAACATGATAATTAGGAGGGAATGCAGGTCAAGTAGCTAGCACCAGCCTGAAGTGTTTGTCAGATGGATAGTCAAAAAGGGATCACACACCCAGAGCACCACAGGCCTTAAAGCAATGCCTAAAATCCCAAAGAATTGAATCCCCAGGCCTGGAGCCTTCCCAAGCCCATATCTGCTTATGGTGTCCTTTCCCCATGACACCTAGCCACCCTCAGGGGTGACGGTGATGTTCCTCCATTTTTTCCTGTGCTGTAGCTCCTCTGTGGAGGGCCCACCATGGCCCACTTGCTCATCATACACATACACAGAGGCTCATCTGGGCACCCCTACACCTGCCCAGAGCCTGTTATCCAGGCTGAGCCAGGAGGGCTGTGTGGGCAGCCTCAGCTTCCAAGGACAGAGTGTTGAACCATACCCCAGGACCACCACTGCCCAAGCTGTTCATGCTGTAAGCCACAGGTTGGGGAGCCCCTGACCTTCCATTGCTTTTCTCAGACTAGGTGGCTCCTGTCTTCCCAGGTACCCAGCTCTGTCCCTGCCTCTAAACCCCACTTCTGCTCCCCACTCTGCCCCTTATGTCTCTCCCCAAGTGTGGCTCAGTCTTTCGATGACCCTCCTGGCTGCCCCATCAACCATCCCATGGGCTCCACTCCACCCCAGAATCTCAATGCAGGGACAAAAAGGGAAGAGGTCTTCAAATCTTCATAGTCACCTATTCCCCAACTAGTGCCCACTCTCTCAGAGACAGGTCTGGCATCTCTTCCTTTCTCAGTCTCCAAGGGCAGCCTGACCTTGGCATTCAGAGCCAGCCATGGCTCTTGCTGTACTTATGGCCCCAGGGACACCTGAGCTGATAACAGGGCTACCATACCCATATGCAACCCCTCTCCCCATGGTCTCCCCTTTCTCTCTCCCCTCTCCTTACAGCTCATTCTTCACATTGCAGCCCTAAATGTATTTGGAAACAAATTCTGTTAGACAATCCCATGTTTAACCCTTCAATGGTTTTCATTGCTCATAAGACACAGAAAAGCCCTAATGTGGTGAGAGGGAGGAGGAAAATACTAAACATCACTGTGTATGGGGTTAAGATGTGAGTTTCTTGGGGAAATTAAAACTCCAAAAGTCAGCAAGCAGAGGCATGCTGTCCCCCTCAGTGACCGTCTGTGGGGGCCAAGCTGCCATCATATCTGGGGTTGTGTGCCAGGGCAAGGACCTGCCCCTGCTACTGCCCCTTTTTAATGCATGACCAGACGGCCTTGTTTTGGGGGACCAGCAGCCAGACTCAGGCACCAGACAGTCTGGGTGTGGCTGCCAGTTGAGCAGAGAGGTGTCTGAGGGCACCAGCTGCCAGCACCTGGAGACCTTACTGGAAGCTGGGTTCAGGCCGTAGGGGAAGGGGAGGCCAATTCCCATGGGTAGTCAAATTCAGGTACAGCCCCTCTTGCTGAGGAAGGAGGAGGCAGCTCAGTGCCTGGGAACCTGAGCTTCTGGGCCCAATCACCAGGAGTTCTCACTGTGCTCTAGCCCTGCTGACTTCCTCTCAGACCGCAGAATATACATACATAGTTCCTCTGTCACCCAGCCTCTGCTCATGCACTGCTGCTAAAAACTTTCCCCACCCCTTCCCTGCATTTCAGCTAAAACATTATCTCAAAAAGGTGTCAAGGAAGCCATCCTGAGGACCCGACTGTTCACAGCCTCCTGTCCATCCTTTGGAGCACTCACCAATAGTGTCATTTATAGTGATTGCCATCTAAATGAGTCTGTCTCCCTGTCTGGACTGAACACAGGTCTATTCGTTTCACCTTTGTGACCCACTGCCCAGCAGAGTGCCCAGCACTTTATTTTAGGAAAATAAAAACTGCCCTGGTCTTTTCTTCTTAAAATGTTGTCCAAGGACCAGAAACATCAGTGTCACTTGGAGCTCGTTAGAAATGCTCCAGACCTACTGAATCAGGTGACTCATTTGTAAGCTAAATGGGAGAGATGCTGTTCTAGACTCTTCAGAGGACTTAGGGACTGTAAACAGGTGGCAGAAGCCAATCTAAGGGGACACTGAGGCAACTGAGAGATTAGCAACAGCACGATGCACTGCCATGCCCAAGGTGGGATTGCCAAGAGGAGGAAGGTGGGTGCTGAGATTCCAGGGCCTGGGGCTGTCCAGCAGAGTACCACAGAGAGACGGTGCTGTGGGTGGAAGCCAAAGCCTCGGTGGGGACATGGCTGTTGACAGAGGTGCCACAGCGAGCAGAGCTCGGGGTATGAATTTCCACTGTTCTCCTCTCTGGTTTCCTGTCTTCTGAAGATGCTTTCTAATGGCAAAATCTACCTGGACGCCAGAGATAAGGGATCTCAAGAGACGTGGTTTCCTGGGACAGAGAGCAGGGCAGGGAAGGGTGGAGGAGTAGACATGTGTCATCCCTCACCCCACCCCCACCTGCTGCTGTAGCCAGTAGACAGTGTGGGTTGCCCCCTCCTCTGGCCAGCAGGACAGCCCTCCCAGTTCACCTAGGGGTGCTGTTGCTCTCACACAGGGGTTGCTCATGAAGGGCTGTCCTGAGCCCTCGGTGGGCAGTGGTGCCAGTTCTCTGCCTGGCCAGCCTCTTTGGTCCCATGGACCAGCCCGAGCCACCCTTCTGCTCAGCCTGGCCTAGGAGTCTATGGGAGATCGCATTCATTCTCCCCGCTGCCCCTGCCACTCCCACCCGCCACGGAGATCTGACAGGGTTGAGTGTGTTGTGGTACCTGGGGCCCTCGCCCACAGCTCTGCACTGACCACTGCCTGCTTTTCACGCCTCGCTGGCATTGCTGTACATGGGAAAAGCTTTCCAAGCCCCTCGCCTATGGGGGAGTACCAAGGGCATAGGAAGTGGGAGGCCCTGGGGTGACATAGAGGGCTGGGCATCTGCAGAGCTGCACAGCCATGGGGAGGGCGGAGAGACAGGAGGTATAATGTTTCGTGTTAGATCAAGCAGGAGTAATAACTCAGCAGTGGGCCTTCAGCAGACACATAACCCACACTTGTTTGGGGACTGGAATCAACCAGCGTCATGGACACTGTCCAGAGGCCTCAATGATGAATTGACTTACAGGCTTTCTGAGCTCCAGAATTCCTGTCCTCAGTAGAAAAATCCTGAAAACACTCGCAAGAAAAGCTGATAGAAAAGCCAGGAAGGTAGTAGGCCCCTGCATTTCTGTATTTCTGGCCATAGCACCCAGTGCCTGCAGAGGCATGTCTCCTCGCCCTCCAGCCTGGCCTAGCAGGAAGCATTGCAATGTCACCGTCTTGCCATTGCCATCTCATCCACTGCTAGGAATAAATTTCTTCATTCTGGGGCTGGCAAGGACTATCTGGTTACTCAGAGACTCCTGGGAATCTTGCAGGAGCTTTTGCCTGGGGAATATTAAATGTCTCAACGAGCATATTCCTGTAGGCACCTGGCCAGCAGCTCACCTGGGCCCTCCCTCACCTGGAATCTGCTGGTTCCAGGCAAATTCTGTCAGGATAGGGTCCTCCTTCCCATGGCCTGAGGGAGGGGCCATAAACGCAGAAACTCAGAAAATTTTTGCTTTCCTACTGCCTTGCACCATAAAACAGCAGGTGTAGCTCTACCTTTTTACCTGCCTTAGGCCTAAAGCTGCCATCCATGCTATCCCCACCAGTGCGTATCTGCCCATGAGGAGCCAGCCAAGTGGCCCAGTGGCCCTGCTAATGTCCCCAGAGGCATCTGAGTGTCATTTGGTCCCTGTTGCCCACCTCTTTTTCTGTGACTTCTCCCACCCTTACTCCCCACTCCAGGATGAATCCACTGAGTTCTCTTTTGTGCAACCTGTGCTGGCAAAGGGGTTGGGAGTGGGGAGGCGGAGAGCCATAGGGCAGCGTCTAAACTGTGGGACTCTTTCCTGTTCCCACAGGAGCACCTGTGGGTCCTAGGTTTGGCACCTCCTAGTGCCCACACTCCTGGCATGGGGTCCTGAACCAGTGCATTTCAGAGCTGTCCCCTATGCCGCTCCTGCCTGGTCCATGTATGTTGTCTCAGTGAGTCCAGTCTGGGGTCTCCAACTTTATACCCATCCAAGAGTCATGCATTTATCAAACTATGCTCTGGGTTGGCATCAGTCACAGCAGCTGTCCTGGGCAAGTTTGCTGTGTAATCAGGAGGGAAATGACAGTCAACCCCCAGAAAGTGGCCTCTTTTTCCTCTTAGCTGGAGGCTTCTGTTGAGGTGATCATGACAACTTAATGGGTACGAGAGAGGAATTGGAAAACAGAGTCAAGGAAAACATGAGTAAGGCCCAGAAATCAAACGTTTAACTTGAAAATTGATTATATACCCTAGACGGCATGTGGGTGTAAAAGCAACCATCAAGTGGGCAACCTTGTATTTCACATACCTTGGGCACAACAGCAGCCCCTCAAAAGCAAGAACTTTCTACTAGTTTTAAAAAATGAAATTCAGCGTGGGTAAAATGGGTGAAGGTGCTCAAAAGACATAAACGTTGTCGGCCTGGGGTGCGGCTTAGGCACTGGGATTTTTAAAACGCTGCCAAACACAAAGTCATAGGCATCTGACCTGCATCTTTATGTCAGTGCTGTCCACACACACTCCCGGACTCACAGGTAAGCCCCACCCCTCCTCTGTCACTCACTCCAGGTGCCCTTGGCTTCAAGCTCTGTCTGCTCTGAACATTGCTGCTGCTTTGTAGTCTGGGCCTGGGAGCAAATTAGCCCACCATCTCCAACCTGCAGCTTCTTGAGGCAAGGTCTGGATTCAGGCCCCAAGTAGGCCTGTCCGAGCCCCTGAAAAGTGGGGAGAAGAGGTGGTGATAGGGGGGTTCATGTATTTGTTGCTTAGGGGCAGAAGAGCACAGGAGAGGTGCCCGGTGGCAAGGGCTGTGATGAGCAGAAGCTATGAGGTATGGGGCCAAGTAGATGGGACAGGATTCTTAGTCTGGGGTCTGCAGACAGAATTCAGGGCATCCATGACCTCAGGTGAGAAAAAAAAAATATTGTTCTTTGCACTAACCTCTAGCTGAAATTTAGCATTCTCCTTTATTATAAACTCAGACAAAACCCCACAGTAATCTTACCTGTGACTTTGTCACCAGAAGAAAGCACTGCTACTTTTATATGATAGTGGAGTTTTTACTGATAATGGCACAACATTGGTTTTGTTCACTATTTCAAAATTATGGCTTTGCTTAGATCTGCCACCAGATTTTGTTGTTTCATTAATAGAGTCATATATGCTACTCCATCACAAATTTATTATTTAGTATTTAGTAGCACTATTTCAGCGTAATTGATTTCCTTTGTAATCTTGTGTATTTTATGTTAACACCTCCTCTTATATGATAGTGGAGTTTTTACTGATAATGGCACAACATTGGTTTTGTTCATCACTATTTCAAAATTATGGCTTTGCTTAGATCTGCCACCAGATTTTGTTGTTTCATTAATAGAGTCATATATGCTACTCCATCACAAATTTATTATTTAGTATTTAGTAGCACTATTTCAGCGTAATTGATTTCCTTTGTAATCTTGTGTATTTTATGTTATGCATTGAAAATACTCCATAGGCTGCACCCAAATCCAAAGGGCTCGCTGGCACAGAAAAGGTTAAGAACTGTGAAGTAGGAGGTGAGGCAGGGGGATGTTCAGAGACCAGGAAGTGGGACCCTCCCCTAGGTCTCCCCAAGAGCAGCCTGGGGAGTCTTAAGAACTGCCATTCTGCTGGAAGACTCCTGCCCCAAGCTAGGTTGTTCAGCTTTGCCTGGGTCCCCTTAGCCAGCAGAGTCAGCCAGTTTGACAACTGTCAGGCCTTGAGGCCCCACCTTGCATCCCAGCTCGAGGCCTGCCTTCCCATTTCCTCAGATAAACTGCAATTCCTTGCAGCCAGCAGAACTG
Source organism: Pteropus alecto (assembly GCF_000325575.1). Taxonomy (NCBI): domain Eukaryota; kingdom Metazoa; phylum Chordata; class Mammalia; order Chiroptera; family Pteropodidae; genus Pteropus; species Pteropus alecto. The sequence continues at coordinate 725,591 of NW_006438113.1, forward strand.
ACCAACATTGTGAGAGTGGAGAGTCTGTAGGAGGCCTCTATCACCTAGGGACAAGGGCAGTACAGAGTGTGGCAGCTGCCCCACCCCCAACCACAGACTCTGAGCAGGTGAGCTGTGCTTGGGACAGCCCTCACTGGAGAGATAGGAGCAGACTTAAGCTTCAGGTAAGGCCCAGGAAGCTACTGGGTCTCCAGGGAGGGCTGGACGAAGCATGGAGGTAGAGACAGAGAATAGGAGGTGGGGGCCAGGTGCAGGGCTGACTGCCAGTGCCTGGACTCCTCCCTCCCCTGCCATTTGACACAAAGGGATGGAGGCCCAGATCCAGGCGCCACAGCATGGACACTCCAGCCTGCCTGCCCCTCTGCTCTTCTCACTTTAAGAGGCTATGGTCTCCACCAGGAGCCTCAGCCTTTCCTCAGTCATCTAAAAGCTTCTCAGAATCTTAGTTCTGAGAGCAAAAACTTCACAGCTTCTCCCTTAGGGCTGAGGACCAGGAAGCTTATGGTTTCACACCAGTGTAAAGAGCAGCTACTCTCTCAGCTCCTGCCTTCACTTTCCTGCTCAGGGACTCTGGACAATGTCTACAGCATTGGACAGGGGTGAGTAACTGCGTGATGGGATTGAAGAGTGAGTACCTCCTCCCCCCCCCCCCCCCGCCACCCCACAAATCCCTGAGGACAGGCTTGGGCAAGGGAATTCCTGGATTTGTTTTGTAGTTTTTATTTGTGTGATCTAATTGTTACCAGCACATCCTTTAAAAATGAAATCATACACAAAGACTTATGAAAAATAATGCCCTGTCCCATCCCTCCTACTCCCCAGTTTCACTTCCTAGAAGCAACAATTTTCAATCCTTTAGTATTTCTTCTGCTGTTTATCTTCATAGTTATAAATAAAAGAATTACACTGCTGAATCTTGTTTAGAAAGATGTGGAAACTTTTCCTATTGTTGGTTAAAGCTCCAAAGCAGAAGTCAAGAGGCTTAAGGTCCCCATATTCTAGAAAGAACATCATAGAGCTGTTTGACAGCTCTCTAAAGCCACATCAGAGGACTCCAAACTAATCCTCGCACTCTGCACCCCCCACCAGCCAGCCCCAGGGTTTTCAGGATGTATACTGGTGTTTTTCCTCCCATGGGACTAGAGGCTGGGTGAGCCCCCACCCCTATTTCTTCATAGGGCTATCTGGCTAGGCTCTTTGTTGGAGGGACCCCTGATATAAGTTTTCCCAGGGAAGAGCCAAGTAGAGAAGGGGGCTGGTGAGGGATAGAGGCATCTTGGCATTCTCTTAGCTTCCTGTTTCAGTTCAGTACCGCCATGCTCACCGTTGCCCGATAGCCCAGTGCAGAGACCCCTGATTTACCCACTCCAGGGGAGACCCTCCAGTCTGTGATGGAGAGGGAAAGTCCATGCCTCTTCCTGATGCTGCTGTACGGAGAGGGGAGGAAGCTGAAGGCTCTGAACAGCATCTTGCAATCATCTTTTTTGGCCTCCCTCCTCTCCTTTACCTCTTCTGAGGTCCCAGGTGCTGCTCACAGTGAAGCCTGTGGTGGATCCTGCATGACTGGATGGTTTTTAGTTGTTCCATTGCTAGTTTAGAACTTGACTTTCTTGGGACTGTTGAGTCAGTTTCTACTCATCTACCTGCTTCTCGGTTCCAGATTTTTTTGTTGTTTCGTCTTTTGTTCTCCCATCTTTGAGAGTTTTGCCTTTACAATATACATTTACTGTGATTTTCCTAGAAGTTTTGGAGAGAGAGCCGAATCAGATGTGTGTGTTACATCTGCTATCTTTATCCAGAAGTCCCCAGTTTGATTTTTGCAACATGAGGCTGTGTATTTTATGTTCTTCCCCCTTCCCTACAGGCTGAGAGGATGGGGATGAGGGCGGGAGTGGACAAGAAAGCATAAAACTACAGCTTTAAGGGAAGGGACCGTGGCTAGCGCTGTGTAGGCCCTTACCCCACCCTGCCGGCCTCTAGGTCCTGCCCCCTGCCCACCTGCACAGAGCCCCAGGAACAGGGGCACTCTTGGCCAGCTCTTGAGGGCCCACCCAGATGACGTTCTTGCTGCTTTTGATTCAAATTCAAGAACACTGAAATGTCAGCATGGGATGGGCTCAGCCAGACCTGGGAGTGGAGAGAGCAGAGTAGAGAAGGGGAAAGGCAGCCAGATGTGCCATTTCAGGGGTGGGGCATTTTAGGGATGCTGCTGGGAACTCTAGGGTGTAAACAACCCCTTAGGAGTTGATCCAGCCTCAAAGCGGGGAGCCGAGCTTTCTTTCACTAGTGGTGAAACAGGGGCTACAGGCTACTCTGGAGGCACGTAAACATCCAAGCACTCCAGAGCCCAAGGGGTGAGGAACTCCCAGATGCCAGCACTGGCAAGGGGCTGTGTGCACAGGCCTGGTAAATAGGGGCCACAGGACCTGGGCAGAGCACCAAAAATGCCTACTGCATTGAGCAAGGAAATGGAATGAGATTCTCTAAAAGATGACTGGTGCTCAGTGAGGCACAGAATCCCAGAGTGGGAAGGAAGGTCAGAGGTCATTACAGGTAGATTCCCAGCTTCGGGGGATAAGGAAGCTCCAATTTCGTCATCCTCTCTCTAGTTCACCAGAGTGTCCTGTCCAATCCATAAGATGACCCACAAACTGCTAGAAGAGCCTTTGGACAACATCTTCCTAGATGACTACTGCGACGTGAGCACTCACCTTGCCAGCCCCACTCCCCATTCACTCTAGGAGACTTTGAGGAAAGAGATTATCTGGCATGAAGAATTACTAGTGAATATAGCCACTGCTCCCTTTCTCCATGCTCACAGGTTTTAGAATTGACAAGTGTAGAAGTTCAGAACAAGCCATTCAAGATGTGCCTCAGTGGTATGTGTATTATTTTGCAGTAAAAGCAACTGAGATCCTGTGGGCTCAAAAGAAACTCCTGCCCCACCCCTTAACTATCTAGAAGAATTTAAATTAGGGGTCTGGCCCATGATAAAAGTTATCACCAGAAATGACTTTTTTACCTATCTACAAGACAGGGCAAATTGATAATTACTGAGTATGTGCTCTCCCTGCAATTATCTTCTGAAGCCCCAAGATACCTTACCTCATCCCCAGCTCAGAATGTCATATATACCCCAATTTCCCTTTTTGTCTCTGACTCTCTTATGTACGTGAGGTTTCCACACATATGTATGTAGTTAAACTTGGTTGTTTTCTCTTGCAAATCTGTCTGTGTATTTGATTAGACCAGCCAAAAAAACCTTGATGGTAGAGAAAATTTTCTGCAACAGCAATGGATGTAAAATCCTGAGATTTCTGGAATTTGCCTTTCCTGCTTTCTTCATAGTGGAATAATTGCCCTCACTTGGCACCTACCCATCCCTAAGGCTCTGGAGGCAAGGACGGCACCTACTGTGTTCACCACTGCATCCTGAGGTCTCTCCTGGTGCCCAGAAATAGAAGGAGGTGCTAAGTGACTGTGCATTAAGCAGAATTGATGTCACAGGGCAATTTTTGAAAAACAAAATATGAAGAATGAGTTTTGTCTCAGTCTGGATTCTCTGGAAAACAAAGTCTGAGGCAAAAGCTTAAATGCTAACACTTTTGTGGGGAATGAGTCCCAGAGAAGCAGGAGTGAGGCAGGCAAAGAGGCAGGGAGGCACAAAGAGGGCATGACTGAGCTGGCTGCAGAGCTGTAATAAGCGCAGCGATTGCTCAACCACGTAAGAGACATCTTCAGAGGGGCTGTATGAAACACCATGATACCAAGAAGTCTGCCTTGGAGGAGGAAAGAAGAATTGACCTACCAACTCCCATTTCCCCATTGCTGTGTTTACTGGGTTGTCTCGCCAGGGGCCTCTCCGCCTTGCTCTTATGTATAGTACCAGCTCCCCTTTCCAAGGACCAGCAGGCACCAAAAGAGCTTAATCCCAAGGTCATAGTGGCACATCTTTGGCACTGGACATAGTATGCGGGGTAAGCCAGCCAGTGGGCAGAAGCCAGTGGCACTCCTCGCTTGCTATCCTGCAGCCTGCAGCTCTGCATGCTGGCCCAGCAGATCAATAAGCATACATAGGTGCTAAGTGGGTCTGCAGCTGCTTGCATCTCAGTAAGGACAAGCTCTACTGAGCTTGAATATGAGAGATGCCTCAAGGTCAAGTGGCTGGGCAGGGGAGGGCACCAGGCAGACATGGCTAGCACCACAATGCTGTACCCAGCTCAGCAAAATCCCTCCAAACCTTCCTTGTGACCCAAGGATGTGGTGGTACAAATGGGTCTCCAGAAGGATCGCTTCCAAAAATCACACACCAAGAAGTGGAGGGATTTCCTCTTATTAAGAAGACAGCAAGTAGTTTTCCCTTAGGATAGGATCAAATGGCCTTTCCTAAACCAATGGCTGACAAGGAAAGTGACATTATTACTACAATTGGTCTAGACCTGTACTGTCTAATGTGGTAGCCTCTAACTGTGTATGACGATTTAAATTAAAAATTAAAATAAACAAAATTAAAAATTCAGTCCCTCAGTTGCACAGTCTCATTTCAAATGCTCAACAGCTACATATGGCTAGTAGATAGTGCATATATAGAACATTTATATCACTAAAACTTTCTATTGGACAGCACTGGCTTAGATGAATCACGAAGGGAGTTGGGAGGGTAAATTTCAGGAACTCAAGCACAATGAGTTACTACATTGGATGGGGACCAAGGGAGTAATAGGAGGAAGCAGTGGTAGTGTCTATCTTCCCCTTATTTCAGCAGTGAGTTACATTTACAATTTCCTATAAATATCAGGGCCTCTTGCACTCTCCCTAAGCCAGGACTAAACAAAACTTAAGGAAACTAAGGCCCAACAGCACTTACGAATGGCAAAGCAAGAATTCAAAATGAGTCTACCAGCACATCAAAAATTAATATACAGCAGATCCTCCAATAATGTCATTTTGTTCAACATCATTTTGTTATAACATTGATGAGATACTGTAAAAACTTAACTCTTGTTTATATCTTGTTTGGCTTATAGTAAAATTCATTTTGTTACACATTATTTTCTTAAAGTCACAAAACTTATCAACGACGTCAAGTGAGGACCTACTGTACTTACAGTACTATAACTAAGTATGGTTTTTACCAGAATTTCATGGATAAATACAATATTAGAAAATTGATTAATATAACAGGCTTATATTGATTGTTTAAAAATTATATGACCATCTCCATGGATAATTAAAGGACATTTGGTAAAATTTGATATTCACTTGACTTGTTTTCTAGTATGAGCTCTGTCCCTACATAGAGGCTGGTCAGGAGTCTCTCTGCTGTGTATTCAGATGGTGAAGGTAGTTTAATGGGGGTCACTGGGATGCTCTCTAAGTATCTGGAGGTAATAGAAATAATGTTGTACCTGAAAAATGAGACTTCATATACCCAGTCTCATGAATGGCCTTTCTGTCTGTGATAGAGTGTGGGTAAAGTCTTGGGGAGCCACCATCATTCCTTCTGTTGATCTGGAGTCTCCTTGTCAGGCAATGCTGTGGTGTGAATGTGGTTTAGAGAGAAAAAACTAGCTTAGCATCACGTGCCTGATGGTGGGGAGGTGCATAAGCAGAGGGGCATTGTCTGCCTGGACTATCAGCCCTGAGCTTCCCAAAGTGGGCCAGAAGTAGCTCTGAAGTTGAGTTCCTCAGCCCTCCGGGAACCAGGCATGGCCTAAGGTGGCTGGAGACCCTGGGTTGTCCCCTCTGGCCTTCTACAGAACCTCATCAGTTTAACCTAGTGTATCTTACAGAGATTAGCATTTTTTCCAGGTGCCATGAGGAGAGAACTGTTGCGAAGCCTGGGCCAGGTAAGATGACCCTGACATGGGAAACATTCTTCCAGGGAACAGGCATGTAGGCTTTTTGACCTCAGTTTATGATAAGGCCGACAGTAAAGCCACTCACCTCTGGGATGGTTACAGGCACCTGCTGCTGCATTTGCCAAAACTGTGGCACCCTTAGAGCTCCTTAGCTGAGAGTATCCTGACTGTTTTTAAAGATACCCAGCCCACCTGCCATTCTGAACTGATACCAATATAAACCTATTTCTTGAGACTACTGTTTGTCCCCTTCTCCCCCTTTCTCCCCAGTCCTGATCACTAGCTGTGCTCCTCATCCTCCCACTGGACTTCCCTACACTCAGATTTCACTGAAATGTCCTGGACTGTGTCCTTGACTCCTGACCACCCCTGAAGACTACCAACTCGTCCCCCATTTATCCTCGGTCTCCCCTTTCTCTGCCCTGGAAGCCAGGACTGATAGAAAAAGTCAAGTTGAGGAGATAAGACTAATACAATCACAGGCCATACCATCCAGGAAGCTGCAGAGTGAAAGAGACTATGGTATACTTCCTGAAGAAAGTGGGGATGAAGCAAATTCTGCTGGCATCTATCATTTAATGGAAAACACAAAGAAATATACAAAGATATTCTGGCCACTGATGAATGCAAGTACATTGTCAGGCCCACCTGGAGCTCCTGGGATGACTTCTTTTCACTTCACCTGAGTGGGCTTACGGCCACACATCTGGATCCCTCCCTGGGCAGGTTGTAGAACCTAGCTTATGCAGCAACTGCACAAACCAAGGCAGGCCCCAGGGCCCAGTGAGCCTGGCTGGAGGGCCACCGGGGCCCTCTCTCCTGAGCCTTTTGGCTCCCACTAAGGAGAGAACTGCAGGTGATATAGGCAGTATGTAGGCAAGCAGTCAGTTCTGCTTCCCTGCATTGCCTGGCCAGACCCCTGGATGACCAGCTGGCTCCCATAGGGCCCTTCCTAGGAGCTTCTGACATCTTGTCTGAAGTCTGCTCTGGGGCTGGGTGCCGGTCAGATAGTCACTAGGGAGAAGCCCCAAGAGCCTCTGAGATGGACTTACCCTAATCCAGCCCTAGCAGTGAAGATGCCTGCTCATCCTTCAAAATCAGGTCTCCTGTCCCTTCCCAGGTAACTCTGTTGCTCCCTCTTTGTATATTTTATATAGGCCTCCATCATGGACCCTACCTCATTGTTCTGCCTTCTCTCCCTCCAGCAGGAGGTGAGGGCCTCTAGGGTAAGATCATGCTTCAGTCATTGCTGCAATCTCAGTGACCAGTGGAGGGCCTGGCAGGTTGCGAAGCAAGTATACCTGGATGGCAGTAGTCTCCCACCTGCTAGCTCAGCCATTCCTACACTATGGTCCAGAAAACTGGAATTAAAGGTGTTCTATGAACAAAGTTAAAGGACACACATTTGTTTTCCTTCAGATAATAGCCATTGTGCCAGCACCATTTATTAAATCCATCTTCCTGTTTCCATTACAATGTACTACCACCTGGGTTATATATTCTATTCTCACGTATGCTGTGATGTATTTCTAGGTTCTCTAATCATTCCATTGCTCCATTTATTTATGCCTATGCCAGTATCATACTGATTTGATTATAAGGACTTTAGAATATGTTCTAATGTCCGCTAAGCTAAGTCTTGCTTCACTATTCTTGTGTATTTCTTGGTTGCTCTTGGGAATTTATTATTCCAGATAAACTCTAAGATTATTTTATTGAATCTCCCTCCCTTAGAGAAAAAATAATTACTATTTGGGATTGCTGGAAGTGCTTTAAGTGGAAAATACTGATTTTAAGAGAACTGACATTAATTTTTTTTTTTTTAGTTTCTCATCATTGTTATGCCTTTCGGTTTGGTCAGATCTTATTTCTGTTTCATTAAGACAAAGTTATAGTTTTATTAGACAAAGATATACTTTGTCTAAAATATAAATTGTGTAGCTTTTTTGTTAAATTTATTTATAAAGGTTTTTTATTTAAATTTATTTATAAAGCCAGAGACTTGGGCATGTATAGGTTGGTAAAGCAAACTTTCCAAATTCACCTATTTCAGAATTTTTTAAATTAGGGTCTCTTTGGTTTTCCAGTTACCTGAGAAACAGATGACTTTCTTTCCTGTTATCAGATGTTCATACCAGTTATTTCATTTTCTCATTTTCTCTGCTTGCATCTCCTAAACAATATTAAATAATAATGGTGACAGTTGGGATGTGTCCGTTGTTCCCAATTTTAATTGAGGTGGTTCTCCTTTTCCATCATTTATGGAAATATTTGCTGTTGATTTCAGTACATTAAAATTTTTGTTCTAAGTTTAACCCATTATTGTGCTGTTGATGCTTGATCAAACACGATCTGAAACCAATTTTCAAAATATTTATCCTGAAATATTTTCCCCTTTAAATAAAAAAAGTTGACTTTACCTTGTGTAATTTAAACCTAATGCTGGTAGAACTGGGCCTGCAGGTAAGTGGGGGTGGGGGTGGGGCAGGAGTCTGGGAAGCACATTTTTAAAAAGAGTCTCCTGAAGTCCAGGTAAATGTGTCAAAGGTATCCCGTAGCCTCAGGCTCAGGGACTGACTGTCGCCCAGTGTCTCTTGAGTCCTGAGCCCTGGGTATAGTGTGTCTTGAATCAGGCCTGGGCTCAGTAGACTGAGGTCCACGCCCACTCCCGCCCCTTTCAAGTGGGAGCCAACTGACAGAGCTGGAATCCACGGCTCCTGTTGCTCAGAGAGCCCGTTCTGCACCAACAACCCTTACTCTGCCCTGACATCCCCATTGGCTGGGCCCTCCAGACCGTAGGGCTCCGGAGAGCAGAGAGCTCCCATTGAGCAGATGCGGCCCTGGCCTGTAGTCCGCGGAGGGACCACAGGCAGGAACCGTGGAGTCCTGCTCTGGCCCTTCCTCCTAACCTTGCCTGCAGTCCGAGAGCAATCCTGGAGCGAAGCCTTGAACAGCAGTATGGGCCTCATTGTGACCACAGGATGCTGCGGAGGCCCCACTCTGGCCAGAGCCCTGCTCTGGGACTTAGAGTCTAGGGCTTGGAATCTGTGGTGGGTAAACAAGGGGTGCAGGTGCCTTAGAGCAGTAACAATCCCATGAGAGAGAGTTTGCTGCTTAAACTACTGCAGAGGAGGTTCCCCTTAGTCCCCATCGTACCCTCTCCCGTTCCCTCCCCTCTCCTGGAGAGTACCAAAGCACCTGAATGTACTCCCTAAAATCCAAATTTGTCTCAGTGTTGATGCTCCACCAGAAAATCTATACATTTAATGCTAGAGAAATAAACTCACAGTTTTTATAATACGAGATATTGATTGTAAGATGACATCTACGGGAAGAAATAAATTCAAACAATGGAGAAATTTTTGAAAAAAGAAATAAACAAAAAGAACAAGATGAGGCCTATGTCTTACCAGATATAAACAATATATAAATCAAAAAATTACTGTAATAAAACACTGTGGGACTAATAGGGAGAGATCAGTGGAACAGAAAGAATAGAGACCAGAAACTGGCCCACACACTTAGTCACTTCTATGTGATAGGGCTACACTTTTAAACTCTGAGTAACTGATGTTAAACATTAAAATAGGTGATTTTGATTCATTTGAAAAAGAGATATCACTTTCACAAAAATCTCAGAGCAAAGATTTAAATGTTTTTTAAAAATCAGCTATAACAAAACAGCAAAAACAATACAAACCAATCCAACCCAACCCAAGCAAGAAATTATGAGAGTATATTTTCATAATCTTATAGACCTTTCCCAAATATTTCAAGAAAAACAAAGCCACAAAGGAGAATATAGACAGATTTGTCTACACTAAAATATAAATTTTATCTATGGAAAAATGCAATAAACAATGTTAAAAGGCAAATGAAAAGCTTGGTAAAGTCATTGGTGACATGTATGCCAAACAGGAAGTTGGGTGAAGATAGGTCTCAAGCAGAAAGAGGCCAACATACTGGACTGAAGAATCAAAGGTCAGGGCTTCAGAGCAACTGAAATTGAGCAGAAGAATCACAGAAAGAAGAGAGCAACAGAGTGAGAACCCCAAAATCTGTGTACAAACTCCTCTCAAATCTTTGACTGATTGACTCCTAAATTGCATGTGTATAGGGCAAGACTCTAAAGAATCCAGAGGAAAGCAAGAGCTGAACAGAAATTTCAACAGCTGTTTAATGCTAGGGAGACAAGAGTTTGGAGCTTAAATCCCATCAAGTTAGAAGAGCTTGGAAAACATTCTGGCTTTCCATTGAAACCTCGGAAGAGTCACTTCCTGCGAGTAAGTGCTAGGACTAAGGACAAAACTGACATAGACCTCCTTTAAAAAGTCTAAAACTAAGCCTCCATAGGATAAAAATATCTGCCTGTGATTTAATTTCCTCCAAAAACAAAATTTGACATTCGTAAGTGGAAAAAAATGGAATTTAGAGTCTCTGAATTGTATCAACCACAATATTCAGAAGCCAAAAATTTTGCCAGCTATGCTAAAAAGCAAGAAAATATGACTCATTATATAGAAGAAAATGGTCACTGGAAGCCGACCAACAGCTGATACAAATGTTGGAATTAGCAGCAAAGTATTTTAAAATAAATATTATAAATATGTTAAAGAATAAATATAAAAAAGTAAAGAGATGGGAATTTCAGGAGCAATATGAAAATTCTAAAAAAGAAACCCAATGAGAATCCTAAAACTAAAGATAAACAATATCTGAAATAAAAATATTTTTGAAAAAGCCTAAAAGTAGATTGGACACTACAGAAGAAAGAATCATTGAACTTTAATACAGTCAATAAAAAATATCCAAACTGAAGAACAGAGAAAAAAGATCAGAAAAAAAAAGGAACAAAATTTCATGGACTTGATAAATTAAGGATGTATATTGTAATCCTTAGAGCAACTACTAAAAATATAGTACAAAGAGCTCTAGGTAAAATAAAGGAGACAAAATATAATACAAAAAAAAAAAAAATGCTCAGTTGACCCAAAAGAGAGGTGATACAAAGAATAAATAGGACAAATAAAAAACAAATAACAAGATGGAATAATTAAATTGAACCACATAAAAATCATACTAAAGAAAATTACTAAAGTAAAGGTTCTCACCACCAGAAAAAATATAACTATATGAGGTTATAGATGTTAACTAAACTTATTGTGAGAATCATATATATATATATATATATATATATAAAATCATTATGCTGTATACCTTAAAGTAATATTGTTGTAGCCGCCAGCTCCCAAAAGACACACAGACCACCAGAAATCAGTGAGTTATAGGAAACATGCTC
>NW_006438113.1:737298-744252 GCF_000325575.1 Pteropus alecto
CTAAATCACTCTCTGCTAGTTATAAGCTCTCTCTAATTATTCCAGAGGTATTAGCATAGATGCAACAGGTTTCACCTAGAGTCATACATAATCCATCTTGTTCTAAGAAAAATAAATCTAAACCTCTTCTATTTTGGAGGACTACTTTTGCTAGTGAATCGACTTGAAGTTCTAGCCTGCTGAGCTCAGTAAAGTTAAAGGGAGTTCCTACCTCGACATAGTAAGGGGGTTTTTGGGTTTAGGCACAACAAGCAATCTTGTCCTATGTCTGAGGTGATCTTATTTAAGACCTTGTGTATTGTCGTTAGCAACGTTATTAATGCTCCTTCTAATTTTGGTTGTGGCTGGTCGAATGCCTGGGCTAAAGAGATAAAAAGGAAGAAACAAAGGGTTATACTTATGTATGCTTGAGTCTTAGTCTTAAGGGCCCATCTTCCTGATCTGTCCACTCTCGTGCTGCCTTCACGTGGGAGTGATGAATCCATGATGGGATGCTGTCTACTTTAACTGCAGTGGGCGTCATCAGGTAGACAGTGAAGGGTCCTTTCCATTTGAGTTCTAGTCCTTCGGAAGTGAACTTCCAGATCCACACAGAGTCCCCAGGCTGAAACCGATGGGCACGTCCATCCCCCAGGGCTGAGTGGGCAGCAAGAACCCAGGACCAAATCTCCTTCTGTACACTTTGAAGGGCCTGCAAAGACTTAAGTAAGACAAGGTTACATAGTTCTGCCTTTTTCTCATCTTCTATTCTAGGTACTAAAGTTGAGTGTTTTCCAAAGAAAATTTCAAATGGGGTGAATCCATTAATATACGGAGTACACCTGGCTCGGAAAAGAGCAAAGGGGAGAAGTTCTACCCGGGTCCCACCAGTTTCTAATCCTAACTTGACTAATGTCTCCTTTAGGGTCTGAATCATTCGCTCTACTTGGCCCAAACTTTGGGGCCGGTAGGTGCAATGAAGTTTCCATTGCAAATTTAGGTAGCTAGCCAATTGTTGTGATACCTTTGCTACGAAGGCAGGCTCGTCATCTGACCCTAAAGTTCCGGGGAGACCAAATCGAGGGAGGCCTTTTTGTAGTAGTTTCTTAGTGTCTTCGAAGGCAGTCTCTTTCCTGGTGGGGAAGGACTCTACCCATCCTAAAAATGTGTCTATAAAAACAAGTAAATATTTGTAGACCCCCACAGTCAGGGTTACCTCAGTGATATCAACTTCCCAGTGGTCCCCCAGATAATTTCCTCTTTCCTTATGTCTAGGTTCTTCTATCTTCCCCTTCTTTGGATTAACTTGGGCACAAGCCGGGCATCGTGAGGCAATCTCCTCTGCAGTTCTTCCCCCTTCTAACAAGTGAAAGTAGCGATCTAAAGCTTTGAGCATCTTAGTTCACCCTAGGTGTGTGGTCTGGTGTAGTATGTGGAGGAGAGTACTTTCAAGGACTCGTAAGAGCCCGATTTTTCCATCTGGGGTCGTCCAACACCCCTATTGGTTCCTAGTGGCTCCCTTATCTTGAAAACATATGTTTTCTTCCACCGTAGAGGTCAGAGATGGAGGCTGTTCTGGGTAAGGGACAACAGTCAGTAGATGTGGTGGGGGCCCCACTGGTCTTGTGGAGCCAGTAGATTTGGTGGGGGCCCCACTGGCCTTGTGGCCACTGTTCTTGTCTCTGCATTGGCTTGTCAGTTTCCCTCAGCCTCAGGACTATTCCCTTTTTGATGCCCTTTACAAAGAACAATAGCAAGAGTCTTAGGCATCTATATGGCTTCAAGTAAGGCTAAGATCTCCCTCTTGTTCTTGATGTCCTTCCCAGCTGAAGTCAGAAGCCCTTCTTTCCTTGAGATGGCTCCATGTACATGTGTAACGGCAAAGGCGCATCGGCTGTCAGTGTATATTATGACTGCCTTATCCTTTCCCCATCTTAGTGCCTCAGTGAGGGCGATGAGTTCTGCCTTTTGAGCAGAAGTCCTGTGGGAAAGAGCCTGTGACCAGATGGTGCCAGTTAGAGTTATGACCAATGCCCCAGCATACCTCTTTCCTTCTTGCATGAAGCTGCTCCCGTCCATGAGCAGAACTTCATCGGCCACAGGCAGAGGGGAGTCTTTGACGTCTGGCTGCGAGGAACACACAGCATCAGTGAAAACTATGCAGTCATGAATGGGGGGTCTCGGGGTCTGGGTCTGGCAACAGATTGGCGGGTTGATGACAGTAGCTTCAGATTTTGGCCATACGTTTGGGGTCATCCGGTGCCTACCTGTTGTTGAACACCTTCTGGGCTATCTCAACAAGTTGGGACAGGTTCACCCCTGCAAAACCTTCTAATTTTTGCAATATACCCTGGATATCAGGGGCTGGCTGAGTAGCAAAGGCTATATTAATTGCCTGCTGGTTCTCAGGGGCCTCAGGATCAATGGGGGTGTATACCCGGTATGCCTCGTTCAAGAAATGCTCCAAGGGATTCCTGAGGTCCCTCTTTGTATAACTTCAGTTACCTCAGAAAGATTAGCTGTCTGACGAGCAGCCATCCTAATTCCCCCAATTAGAATCTGGTGGTACCGTTCTAATGCCGTTCTCCCTGCCTGAGAATTGTGTCCTCAGTCTGGGCAGGTGGAGGGAAGTTCCTCCTCAATCTGTTCCCCTGCTTCCTCAACTCTCCTCCCTCCCGCAGCTATCTTTTGTGTTTTAGTCTGAATGAGTCTGCGCTCTTCTGAGGTCAAGGGAATAACTAAAAGCTGTTGGCAATCGTCCCAGATGGGGCGGTGAGTCTGAAAGACACTCTCTAAGAGTCCCATTAACACTTGGGGTTTCTCAGAGAAAGGCCGATTCTGTGCCTTCCAGTTGTACAGGTCACTAGTCGAGAAAGGCACGTAAACCATAAAGGGCCTGTCTGTGTGATGCCCCTGGGGTGGTGCTTCTCGCAAGGGAAGAATGGCCGGGGTAGTGGTATCGGCCGGTGTCTCGCCCGGAGCCGGAGCAGGAGGCCCATAAGTGTTACCTGCTCGTGTCCGGGAAGGTGAGGCGGTGCTATTGGGCCTCTATTGTCCTGGATTATAGGGTGGGGGAAGGTCATTGTCCTCCGGTGGAGATTGGAGGACTGAGGGACTGGGCTGTTTTGGAGTTTCAGTTGCTGCATGTTTAGGGATACCCGCAACTAAAACTCACACCCCTAGAGAGAGGGCACACTGGCGGAGCCAAGGAGGGGGGTTCTGAACAAGATTTAACCCTTGATCAATATAGGGAAACTGATTGAGATGTCCCGGGTCTCCCGTGACAATCTTATAAACATTCCACACTAAATCCCCGTCAAAAGAACCCTCCAGAGGCCAGTTTACACCAAAGGACGGCCACTCAACTTCATACATGTTCTTAGTCCATCTGCCTGGAGAAAACTTTATGCCATAATCAGCTCCCTCTACAAACCCTTCTCTGAAATGTTGCAGGAGACAACCCAAAGGTGTCTTCTGTGAGCTCAGGCTTCTCCCCATCGCTTGCGCAGAAAACACAAAACAGACACTCTGACAAAAACAATCAAATACTCAAACAAGAACAGTTACCGGAGTGTAGGTGGACCCGGAGAAGTCCGCCACCTACAACCTAGACAAGACCAGAGACAATAAACAAAATCTGACAACAGGGCACAGGAGGCGGCGTCCCGCGGCCTGGCCATGGTCCGGGAGGTATGACTGCGTCCAGTCTCTCCACGGACCCCCTCTGACCGGTCAACAGAAACAGGAAGGTACCTTTTATCCAGACACCGAGGCCTCGAACTTTTCAGATTCCCGTCGGGACCAGGAACAAAGAGTGTGTCCTAAAGGTTGCGTCCTTGACGATTGTACTGACCCGTCACGGCATTCAAGGGCCCTGGAATGTCTCAGGTTGGCCACCCCTTTGAATCCGTAACAGGGACAGCAATCGCTTCAGAGGCCGGTCCGGTCTTAGATCCCAGGCCACTCCCTGAGATCTCGCTGGGGCCTCCAAATGTTGTAGCCGCCAGCCCTCGAAAGATGCACGGACCACCAGAAATCAGTGAGTTATAGGAAACATGCTCTTTATTCAGCCAGCTGGGTCTGCCAGGGGTACGCAGACCCCAAATTAAGCAGCCCCAAAATGTAGAGGTACAAGGTTTGAAGCAGCAGGGGTACAGAAGCAGAAAGCTTATTGTTAGAATGTTATGTTCCCATGGGTGATATAGCCTATGTTCCCATGGGCAATAGCCAAGCAGTAATTTTCCAGCCAGCAGAATATAATGTTATATGTCAATTATATCTCAGTAAAACTGAGGAAAATATTAAAAGACAAAGATTATCAAATTGGATAATAAAACAAAACACAAGTATCTGTTGCTTACATATAAGTTGAAAACAAAATGGAAAAGCTATACCTAAAAAAAATAATTATAAAAGAGACTGATATGGTTATGCTATTGTCTAACAAATTGAATTTTAAGGCAAGGAATACTATCATAGATAAAGAGGGGCATTTCATTATCATTTTACCAATTTATTCCAATCAACTTTATTTGCAGTAGTATACCCACAGTTCTTTATTCTCATCTCCATCTATCTATCTACTTAATTTCTGGTACCCTGAACCCACCCAGCTTGGTGAGAGAATGCCATGAGCTGAATTATGTTTTCCCATCAAATCTATATGTTCAAGTTCTAACCCTCAGGACCTCAAAATGTGACTGTATTTGGAGATAGATTTTTAAAGAGGTATTAAGGTTAAACAAGGTCATTGGGCTGGATTCTAATCCAAAATGACCGGTATCCTTATAAGAAGAGGAGATTAGGACATAAAGAAAAGGAAAAGAAAGACTATATAAAAGATACAGGGAGAAGATGGTCACATCTACAAGCCAAGGGAAAGGCCTCAGAATGAAACCAACACTGCCAAAATCTTGATCTTGAACTTCTAGACTCTAGAACTGTGAGGAAACAAATTTTTGCTATTCAAACCATCCAGTCTGTGGTACTTTGTCACAGTAGTCCTGGAAAACCAATACAGAGAACAACACCTTTATTTTCTTCTTCTTGAGCCATTTCATCCAATTGAAAGGATTTACTGGTGATACCTAAACCCATTCAAATTTTCATGGTGGATGTGACAAGAATATTCTTGATTTGATCCTTGCCTAAAGGCCTAGTTCTAATAACACTTTTTGTTTAAAGGTATCTCAGTTTTATAGCTTATCAATTGAGGATGAGAAGCATTTGTCACTCTGAACCCTGGAACTCCCTGAATTTCTATACTCTTTCTATTCCCTTCTATTCCTGCTTATGATTATTATTAAAGTCCATTATTTTCTGCATACTACTCTTTCTTGAAGTATTTTGTCATATATTTTGTCACACATGCTGTTAACATTTTGTTTTCTAGTCTCTTCTGAAGCTACAAGCTTACTAGTTTCATTATCTACCTTCCAAGTAACGGTAGGTAGGTAATGGTTTTGACAAAGTACCAATGTAAATCATTTTTCTTGCCCCATCAATTGAACCTTAAGTCAATGTCAAAAAAAATTAGGTTTTTGTTAAGATATACTTCATCTGGCAACATCAATTTCTGTATTAATCAAGGTGTGCTAGATTATGTCAAAATCTTAATGACAAAATAACAAAGTTATTTCTTGTTCATGTTATATGTCTGTTGCCAGTTGCTGGGGTGCCTGCACTTTATACCTTCTCACTAGGATCTAGGCTGGTGGAGCAGTCATTTCAGACTGAAAAGTAGAGGTGTTGTAGAGAGTGACATATTGGCAGTTAGATGTTCTGGCCCTGAAGTGACACACATTGTCTGCTCATAGCTGATTGCCCAGAACTAGTCATGTTGTTCCCTACCCACCCACAAGGGGGCTAGGAAGTGCAAGCAACTAGGCGCTGTGGAAATATTTGGTCAACAGGATAATTCAACTGCATATAAACTATATAATCAAATATACTCTATGTCTGGTGAATAGAGGCCGAACTTTAGTAATGTTACAGCCCTTTGTAAGCCCATTACCAGGCCTAAGAGGACCATGACCATCTTTAACAGCACAAGTACATACTATGAACCTTTCTGCTGGTCTTCCACTAAGGATCTGTGATGGTTTGTTTGGAAGGACAAGGGGAGGCAGAATCTTCACAGGAAATGAGTCTGTCTTTCTGTAACTGGAAAAGCACTTTATGTAACCCAATGAATGACAACTCTTGATCAAAATGCCTCAAATTTTACAACTTTTGTTCATCATGTATATTTAAATTTTTGAGATGTAAAAGAAATAGTTATGTGTGTGTTCATATGCTTTATTAATTTACTCATATTTTAAACCATATTTAAACCATATTTCATAAAGCAATATTTCAATTTATAAATGTCATTTTTTCCATTCTGCATTTTGTGAAATAACCCGTGTTTTGATTACCCCTGGAGACTTCTGTTGAATCATCTAACAGGTTTCTTGAAAAACCCATTTCTTGAGAACAAAACTAAAAAGCCTTGAGAATTCTAATTCCCTACTTACCTTCAAAAAAGTGTGAAAGAAATAAGTTTTCAGATGGTGCACTTATCATAGGTGAAAATGGGGACCTGCTTGACCACTCTTTGGAGGTGTGAGGCTGGTATAATATCCAGGGAACACCCAAAGCTGTCTACTAAATGGTGGGAAAAGCAAATGACTGACTTGTGACATGGTCACAACAGATTAGATTACGGACAAAGAATCTAAAACTACGGCTTAGTGTTTTTAAAAAGGAGGGTAATTTTGATAGATTAAAAGAATTAAGAGTCATATCAACAGAATGCAATGTGTGACTGAAACAAATATTTAGAGATAATCAGGGAAATTTGATCCCTGACTGGATATTAGATGTTTTTAAGAAAAGATCATTTAATTAATTAATTAATTAATTAATTTACTGTTCTCTCTTCTTTTTATTATATTTTACTTATTTATTTATTTATTTATTTATTTATTTATTTAT
>NW_006438113.1:745107-748370 GCF_000325575.1 Pteropus alecto
TGCTGAAATTGTTGATTTGAGTTGTTTTGGATCTCATTGAGTTTTTTCAGAAGTACCATCCTGAATTCTCTGTCATTTAAGTCACGTATTTCTGTGCCTGTAAGCTTATTTTCTGGAGATTTTTCTTTCTTTCTGAGATGCCTTGTCACCTTGGTTGTTCATTGTGTTTAATGGACTATTTCCCCACATGGACATTAATGGAAGTATATTCTCTGCTTTTTTTTTTCCTCCAGAAAGATTTATTATATAAAGGTCTCTCTTTAGCCTGTTGCAAAGATGTTTTTCTTTTGGTTTCCAGTAGGTGGGATCTAAGCCTCTTAGAGCCCTGCTTTATATAAAGTCTTAATAATGCCTTTTTTTTCCTTATAGATATTCAATCATGCTCACTACCCTCAGTCTCAGTCCCTGTCAGCATTAGCTACAGTTTTGGTACCATTTGCTCAGATTCCCCTGGGGCTCTGCAGTGTTTGTTCTTGTAAGATATGGAGGGAGTGGCCCTCTGGGTTGGGGGCTGGGGGCTGAAGCTCAACTTTGTGTTTTGCAACTTCAGCTGGTAATAATCAAGTGTTGTTTCTCTACCATGCCCACTTCTCTGTTTTCCCCATTTCTCTACCTTCCTCACTTCTCTGCTTTCTGCCCTGTTCCTTGGGCACTGCCACTGTGTGGAGCTCACAGCTCTCTCAGGCAGAACTGTTCAGGGAACCTGCCGCATCTTCTCTCCTCCTCCTGCAGGGAGCTCTGGCTGTGAAAGGCAGCTTCTTTGTTTCTCTCAGTCTACAACCCGACTCCCAGGGTTCTGACCTATGGTAGCTCTTATGCGCAGACCCCATGCTCAGATGTGCTGTGGTACAGGTTGGGTGTTTTTTGCTGAGTTTTAGATGTTCAGTTTACTGTTTCAAGGGGAGAGATCTGGGGATATCTCTCACTCCATCATGTTTCTTGATTGTTTATTTTTAAAATGAGACAATGATATGATATTTATGTTAAAAGTGTTCTTTTCTTACAGATACACAGTGTCTAGAATTTACTTTAAAATAACCGAGCAAAAAAATGAAATAAAATAAAAAATAAATAAAGTAATATAAAATAACCCAGCATCAGGGGTTGGGTAGGAAACTGTAGGGAGTGGGGCAGGGAGGAATGAAAAGGAAACAAGATTGGCTACACTTGATCATTGGTCAATCTGGGGAATACATACTTGGGGGCAGGATTATACTATTCTCTCTATTTTTAAGTATGACTTCCTCTACATTAAAAAAAAAATAAAACAAATAAAATTAAATGTTTGCAAAAGTTTGTTTTTCAAACTCTGGTAATTTAGAGAATACTCTAAAGGACTTATAGTTGGTTGGCTAATCGAGCAAAAGCGAGCACCCATGCTGGAAAGTGGCCTACCAGCCTTGAAAATTCTGTGTGCCATGGGTATTGTCAATGTTTTAAAGAACAAAAAGAGAACAAGTGTCAATCTGGAAAGTCAGTTAAGTAGAGTTTAGTTAAGAGAGCTGCTATTAAAAAAAGATAAAAAGCTGCCATTGTATTTTTGAGGAAATAATGTATTACCTTTTCTGTGGTAACAAACATCCCCCTTACCCTAATCTCAGTGACTTACAATAGCATACATTTTTCATTCACATTGTATGTTGGTGTTTGTGAACCAGCAGTGGTGGCTCTGCTTCTCATTCCAGGACTAGCTGGAGGAGCAACCCCTGTTTTGGACAGGCCACTCTTACGGCAAAGGGAAACAAGTAAGAGAGAGAGGCGAATCATCTAGTGGCTCTTAAAGTTTCTGCTCGACTGTGGTATATATTACTCCTGCTCACATTCCAGTGGCCAAAGCAAGTGTCATTTTACCAGTGGGGTGAGGAAGTACACTCTTCCTTTGGGAAGGCACTACTAATTACACGTATAATCCTTTTACAGGGAAGAGGGCAATCGTTGAATCAATAATCTAGTTGTCTGCATATTCTCAGATGTTAACTATTGCTGCAGTAGAGTGTAGAAATATCTCACAATTTCCATTCTCACAATATAATTTTTATAATTCAAGATCTATTCTACTAGGGTGAATTATAGTGTTCATTATCTGGCCTGTAATATATTGGAGAGATTTGCCAGCTACGAAAATCACACCATTCACTTTGCATCGATCAATCTCTTTGCTTGATTTGTTTTTGACAGAGCCCAGAATGCTTTGCCTTCACCTTTACTGCATTTATGACTGAACCTTGAACACTTATGAGCATTAATGAAAATATATATATGAATGGGGCTGACATGTACTAGATATTCATAAAGAATTCTGAATTATGCGCTATTTATGTTTATAAAATTTCCATCAAAACATAATAAAAATCTATGGTTTTATTTATAGTCTTTTATTTTGTAGTTCACTTTTTGCTACAAAAAGAATGCAACTTCTTTTTAGGAAGTTACAAAAATATATAAAAGCAAAAATCGGAGGTGGGGAGAATGGCGTAGACTATAGAGGCTCTGTTCATTCCTCTGGCGACCAAATCAAAGTTGTGATGGAAACAAGGAGCGAGCAGTAAGAAAAAATTGCCTGAGATCTAGATGAACAAGCCATACAATTAGGAGGAAATCCAAGAAATCACCCTGCAATGACAAAAGGTAGGATGGGGTGAAGATGTGGGGCTGCCTGGTCTCGAGTGGCTGAGTGAGACCCAGGCTGCTGCAGTGGCAGAAGCCTCTTAAAGGGGCTGCGTCTGCAAGCGGATTTTAGAGGTGATGGACCTGCTTGATCTGAGGACCGTGCCGATTCAACTGCATGCAGGGAGTACCTGGGACTTACATATAGGAAGGCATTGTTAGAGTGAGAGCCGAGGTGAGATTCGCTCTGTACAGAAGTGCCAGCAGTATCCTTTTCTCTGTTGAGCCCAACCCCCTACCAGTGCATGGACACAGTGCTAGCATAGCCAAGCTGTCATCAAATTGGATAACAGATTGCTCTGTCCAGAGGATTCCCTGAAACTCCCCCTCCCCCAACTTTCAGCCCTACCCAAGCCACATCCAGGTGTATCCTCAGCGAGTCAGGTGCTCATTGCTGAGCAACACCTAGACTCACACTGGAAGCAGTTGGCCTTGATTTCTGGTGTGGCATTTTGAGGCAACTATAAGCACAGCATCCGTGGATTGCTTGCTGAATCTTAACAGGTGACTCCAGAGGGGTAGAGGCTTGGGCTATATTTGGTCTGCAGCTGAACTCCTCTCAGGACTGTGCCACTGGACATCTACTTCACAAATCC
>NW_006438113.1:749332-760306 GCF_000325575.1 Pteropus alecto
GAGGCTAAAGGAATTTATCACCACCAAGCCAGTATTACAGGAAATGTTGGAGGGACTTAAGAAGAAAAAATACAAAAGACTCACTTTAAATTAAAAGACACACACAGACTAAAAGGAAGGGGATGGAAAAAGATATTGCTATGATGGACCTAGAAGGCATTTAAGTCAGATGGAGAAAGATAAACACTATATGATTTCACTAATATGCAGAATCTAAGGAATAAAAAGAACAAAATAATCAAAAAAAGATTCATAAAAACAGTAGACAATTTGGTGATGGACAGAGGGGGGTTGGGGAGCTGGAAGAATGGGGTGAAGGGTTAAAGAAGTACAAATTAGTAGCTGATGATGGTCACAGGGATGGGGAGCATGGCACAGGGAATGCAGTTAGCATTAATATGTTAGCTAGGTGGGCGATCAGGGGAGGGCGGGAGCAATTGGGGGGATTGTTTTATGAACTATATAGATGTCTAACCAAATATACTTGAAACTAATTAAGATAAATACATGTTTTTTTAAAAAAAAGTGAAAACCAGTGAACAAAATCACTATCTCACTACTCAAGATAACCATTAACCTCAAGATAACCACTGTTAGCATTTTTGTGGATACATTTTCAGTGATATTTCTACCACATGTAAATATAGAAAAAGTGATCCTATTGTAACTGACTAGTTTCACTTATCAATATGATGTGACTATTTCTCTATGCCATTAGGTATTATCCTACATTATTAATGGCTACACAATATCTCATACTATGGGAGCAGCATAATTTATTTAACTGGTTCTCTACTATCAATAATTCTATTATAAATTTCTTATAAATAAATAATGTCAAACATTCACAATTAATTATAGACCACCTTTCTAGGATCAGAAATTCTGGAGCAAATGGTTATGAACAATTTTAAGGGCCACATATTGAATTATATTTTTTAAAAAAACACTCAAAATCACTGTATTTTTGGAAACTAACATATGATTGTGGATCATCTGTGCTATCAGTCTTCCTGCATTCATCAGTCCACTAGAGAAGAACCCAGATATTACCCAAATTTAAACTAAGTAAAGAACTCTCACTTCCAGAAATAATGAACTGAAAAATTCAGAATTAACCTTCCACTGAAGACAACTAAAAAAATTCATATGAAATATAAAAAGTTTCTTCCTAAAAACATTAAAAAGCCGACAGATAGTCAGGAATTACCTTGCAAATTATTGGCAAAGGGAAATATCCCAGAGAAGGTGAAAATCCAGAAAGGAAATCTCAGTATTTGGGCCATTTTGGTCAATCAGAAGAGGTAGCTCAAAGGCTGAGGAAGCTAGTGAAATGTAAGCTAAAATTTAGGGTTTTCCAAGGTGGAGGCAACTCTGGAAAACCATCCCATGATCAGGATTGTAATCCTAATTGCCTGCATCCCACAATTACAAGTAAACTGTAAGTAACTCTCTCCTGTATTTCAGCTCAGTTTCAAGTAATCTGGATGATTTAGAAAAATCTGAAGCACCGAAAATGAGTAAAGTAGTCCTGGATTGCTAATGCCCCTATACATTTGCAAAGGTAAATAAAATTTTTTTCTGTAAGGAGATGATATCCTTCTCTTAAAATTACTCCAATAAATTTTTCAAGTACAATTTCCCCATACAATCAAAAATAATCAGACATAGGAAGAAATAAAATAAGAATAACAAGAGTAAGAATGAACAATAGATGATAGAAAGAGACCCACAGACACTGCAGATAGTGGAATTATTAGACATAAACGGGGCGGGGAGAACTATCTTACTATGGTCATGGGGATAAAAACTGAACTTAAAAATTTTAGTAAAAAAATTAGAAACTAAAAAAAAAAAAAAAATTAACAGCTGCCAGTCCATCTGTCAGTTCACCTGCAGCATGAATGATCTTCACGTCTACAACCCATCGGTCACTGGCTCCAGCGCAAGTAAGTCCCAGCAGAGCAAGGTGACCCACATCTTGGATGGGAAGCTCATCCAGAGCCAGCTAGTGGACATCTCCCAGGATAACACCCTGCGGGATGAGATGCGAGCCTTGGCAGGCAACCCCACAGCCACCCCACCCTAGATTGTCAATGGGGACCAGTACAGTGAGGACTATGAGCTCTTTGTGGAGGCTGTGGAACAGAGCACACTGCAGAAGTTCCTGAAACTGGCTTGAACCAACCCCAAACCCGTCCACTAGATTTCTCCATCACATTCCCCCAGCCATCGCTGGCCATGAAGGACCTTGTGACCAACTCCCTGTTATTCCTAACCTGACCTTGGAGCCTCCCCCAAACCCAGCTTCTCCTCCTCCTCTATCTAACTTTAGCCCCCCTCTCCTCCAATCAAAGGCAACATGCCTTACCCAATATTCTCAGAAATTGTCTTAAACAACAACCCAAGTGCTAGCTGTCCTCAGCCTGCTCCTGTGGCTTCTACCCTGCTCGGCACTGGCTGATGGGCACCTTTATTGTTTCCATTAGCCAGGGCTTTGCCAAAGGCTCTGCAATCCCCAACCCAGGAGCACTCTAGAGACTGTTAAATGTCCCACTCCTTTGAGAAAAAAAAAGGAAAATTTAGAAACTGAAAACATACTAACGCATATTAATAACTCTAGGTGTGAGCCTAAAAACAGACTAAATAAAAAAAGATAGCTTTGAAGAATCCATTCAGAATGAACTACAGAGAGACAAATGGATAGCAACCCAGAAGAGAAGGCTAGAGACAGAAGGTACAGTGAGAAGACCTAACATATAATCAATTGGAATGTCAGAAAAAGAAGAAAGAAGGGATGGGACAAAAGCAATATTTGGAAAGATACTAGATAATACTTCCAGAACAAATAATGCAATAACCTGATGCAGAAATGGTGATGAAAGATATCAATCCACAGATTCAAGCCCCCCCTTTCTAGATCACAGAGTATTAAAATAAACTACACTTAGATGCTTCATTGTGAAATGACAGAAAACCAAAAGTAAAGAAAAAAAAATCTTAAAATCAAGGTGTGGGGGGGGCAGATACCTTCAAAGAGGAACAGATAGACTGACAGCTAATTTCTGTAAGCAACTACAGAATGCAAAAAGGCAGTGAAATTATATCTTCAATGAAATGAAGGAAAACTAGAATTCTATACCTAGCAAAAATATATTTCAAGAATGAAGATTAAATGAACACATTTTTAGGAAAATAAAAACAAAAGAATTTACTTTCAGAAGACTACACTGAAAGAAAAGCTAAGCAGAGTTCTTCAGACAGAAGGGAAATGATTCCAGAAGAGATTGGGGATGCAGAAAAGGATGAAAAAGAATGAAATGATAAATATTTCGATAATTCTAATTAACATTGACTGTGTAAGACAACAGCAATAATATCTTGTGAGATTAAAAAATACATAGAACTAAAATACATGACAATAATAGCACAAAAATGTATGTAGGGGTGGTAAATGGAGTTAAAATAGTGTGAGGTCCTTGCATTCATGGGAGGAGGGTAAAATTTCAATTAATATTAGACATCGATAAGTCAAAGATGCATACTATAATGTCTAAGATAAACATAAACACATTAGTAAAAAACTCAACCTAAAAGAATAAAAGAAAAGATTTTAAAAAAATACTAAAAGACAGGACAAATAGAAATCATATAGTTAGATGGTAGAGTTAAACCCAAATACATCAATAATTACGTTAAATGTAAAATGGCTTATATGTGTGTGCCAGTTAAAGACAAAGATTGTCAGACTGAATAAAAAAGAAAAACCCAAATATATCCTGTTTACACGAGACACATCTAAAACATAAGGATATAGAAAGCTTGAAAGTAGAAGAATAGAAAAAATATACCATACTAAAAACAACCAAAAGAAAACTAGTATAGCTATATATAAGAGACTGTATTTTTCCAAAAATAGACAAAGCAATATTTCTGGTCCCACATGCTCTTCCAGAACTTTTTCCATTTCTTTATTAAGAATTAAAGTCTATTTCCCCTCTCCTTGAACCTAGGCAGGCCTTTCTGAATAAAATGTAGCAGAAGTGATGCTGCATGACTTTGGAGAATAGGTTATAAAATGCAATAATATAGTTTCTGTTTGGCTCTCTCTCAGGATGAACATTTTTGGAACTAAGCCAGCATGTTATGAGGAAGCCCATGCCACAAGGAAGGGCCATTTGTAGGTGTTCTGACCAATAGCCTCAGCTTAGATTCCAACCCAGAACCAGTCTCAACCACCAAAAATGTGAGTAAATGAACCTTCAGATGATTCCAGCCCTCGGCCTTTGAGTCATCCCAGATGATACCAAGTGGAGCAGAGATTAACTGTTCCCACTGCATCCTGGCCAAATTGTAGTTTTGTAAGCAAAATGTATGTCATATTGCTATAAGCCACTAAGTTTTGGGGCAATTTGTTATATAACAATCAATAATCAAAACAGCATTTTAATATAAGAAAAAGTAAATTTACATGTACCTAATAAATAGAGGCTTAAAAATATATATATATATATAACAAAATTAAGAGCATCATAAGAAAAAATGCATAAATTCACAAACTCAGTGGGAGTTTTTTTTTTTTTTTTTTTGCCTATAGCACCTGGTATTCCTAGGTGGTCTCCCATTCAAGTACTGACCAGGCCTGACCCTGCTTAGCTTCCGAGATCAGACGAGATCTCGGAAGCTAAGCAGGGTCAGGGCTTGTTCAGGGTGGCATGTCCATTAGTGGGAGATTTTAATACATGTCTCTCTAATTGATACGATAATCAGAAAAAAATCAGTAAAGATACAGATTTGAATAACACAATTAACTTGATCAAATAAATATATGTAAATAAGACATTATACTCAACAGCTGTAAAATTCACATTCTTTCAAGGACATAGCAACTTTTATAAAAACTGACTGTATGCTGGTCCATAAAACAAGTCCTGACAGATGTCAAAGGATTGAAATAACAGAATATGTTCTGTGATCACAAAACAATGCTCAATAACAAAAATATAAATAGAAAATTTACATATGTTAGAAGTTCAGAAATACAGTTCTAAATAATTAATCGACTGATGGGTTAAACTAGAGCAACACTCTTCTCTACTTTGGGTTCTTGTAAGATCAGGATCCAAGAAAGTACTTGAGAGATGATACCAGGAAACAGAAGAGAGGAAGAGGGGATGAGAGACAATGAAGACAAGAAAGCTATCAAAGGATATCAAAGCTATCAGAAGATCATGAGCTAGTTACTGCTTAGGCAACAGCTCAGTCCCTCTGGGGATCCTTTGAACTATTTGTAGAATGAGCCCACCAAAAGATGGGCAAGTTAGAGAATTCTCCACTATAAGCCCTGAGGTAGAAAAGCAAAGTGAGACCACAGTGTGTAAGTGGGATTCTGGTAACTTGTATGGAACTGCCCACCACAGCCGCTCTAAAAGCAAGTATCACACACTGCCTGATAGAATTCCTTGGCCTTTGTGACCAATGGCTCCAGCCCTTCTAGATCCACTCTATGCCCTAGAAA
This sequence comes from Pteropus alecto, assembly GCF_000325575.1. Lineage (NCBI taxonomy): Eukaryota > Metazoa > Chordata > Mammalia > Chiroptera > Pteropodidae > Pteropus > Pteropus alecto. The sequence continues at coordinate 754,851 of NW_006438113.1, forward strand.
GTGGATGAACTACAGCAAACTTTTTCTGTAAGACGCCAGCTAGTAGTTATTTTAGGCTTTGGGGGCCATACGGTTTCCTTGGCAACTTGTCAACTCTGTGTCTGAAATACAAAAGCAGTCACGTAAACAAATAAATGGGTGCGGCTGTGTTCCAATCAAATTTTATTTATGAACACTGAAATTTATATTTCCTATAATTTTCATGTGTCATGAAATAGTCTTCTTTTGATTTTTTCTAACCTTTAACAATGTCAAAACCATTCTCAGCTCACAGGCCATACAAAAGCAGGATGGATTTGGACCACAGGCTATAATTTTGTTGACTTCTGGACTATAGCAACAGGTTCTTTTGCTTCTAGTTGTAGGCACAGGCAGAGGGAGAGTGAGGCTGAGGCCCTCGTAATTCCCTCCATGTCAGATTGCTCTGGTTGCTACATCCCTTCCTAAGGTAGCCCTCTTTTACTGCGACTCTATCCAGGTTCCACTCACTCTTGCCCTTTCAGGCCCAGGGGTGCTAATAGCTCCCTGCTCTTGCCAGCCCCAGGATACTGCACCATCCTCGTTGGTTTCCTCTAAATTACCCATTTCAGTGTGACATCTGTTTTCTGCCCGTGTGACACCCATCATGACCAGTCCAGCCCCCACTTTCCCTCCATCCCCCATCCCCATCTTCCCAGGCTTTCTCATTCTAGTTTCTATATAACTTCATCAGCTCAGAAAATTCTTTTGAATTTTACTTTCTGTAGGTTATATTACAAATCATAGGCTTATTTAACATGATTTTTCAGTCACTCGTAGCCCCCATTTCCCCCAAGATCTTGACATGTTTCATCAGAGATGACTTTACTCCTTGACTGCAAAGTTAGCATCTATACATCTGTTACAGAGTTTCTTATGAGTCCCTAACAGTTTAGGAAGCCACAGCCGGCTCAGAAATTGCATACATCATGGCAGCCCCACCCCTGCTCATTCTTTCCTAGGCACAGCCGTGGTGGTTACCTCTTTGTCCATCTATCTGAAACCAGGTCTGAGAAGTCTGTGCTCTCTCACCTAACCCTGAATGAGACTCTCTCCTAAAATACAGAAGCTGACCCTCCCCCTCTTTCCAGGGCTTTCCCTCTGCTCTATCAAGGCCAGTTCCACTCTGGAACACAGCTCTTTTCCCATGAGCTTAATACAGTACTATTAAGCTAATTAAGTCAAAGGCTCTCCCAAGTCTAAGCAAGATCAGCTATTGGGGATGACAAGAAAGACATGACAGAGTATCTCCCAGAGCTCCAAGAACTCATGGTGGAGACACAGTCACCTAATGACTTCGAACAACAAAATAATGGCTTCGATTTATTACAAGAAATGATTATGTTAAGTAGCTAGTCAGATATGAGTTCTGGCTGAACAAAAGAATAGGGGCCCAGCCTAGAGACCACCCAAACAATATCCTAATGGTAGTAGAATTCTAGGTAAGCACATGCATACTAGACAGAGTTATATAGCAGCCAGGTGTTAATCAAAATGACCTCACTTGCCAATCACCTAGGAATGCCTTTGGAACCACCCCACTTCGATCCTAATATAAGGCAGACATTTCCACTTCTGGGCCCCTTTTGCCCTTCTGGGTCTTCTTTTTGTGACCTTTTTGTATTGATTACAGCACTGGGACCAGGTGCCTCCTTGGGGCATACTTTGTCTTTCTTCATGTGCTTCTTTGGGGCATTCTTTGTCTTTCTAAAATATACTTTTAATAAAACTATTAAATTTCAATGTCCTGTGATTCTTCACTGCCAGTCATTTGAGGAAGAACTGAGGGAAAATGCTAACTACATGCCTGAGCCATCATCCCTCTCCCTCTTCCCTACCAAACTCCGATTGGCCCCAAGGGTGACAATTATTCCCACTGAGGGAAGAAAGGTGCATTTGAGCTGAGCCTTGAGCTAGGATGAGTCAACAGGTCACAGAAGACAGTGTGATCAGGGCTGCACTGTTGGCTCCCAGTAACAAAGGTACAGGCAAGAAGGAGAGTGGCCCCCTCTGGCTCAGCAAGGATTTGCTGGATCAATCAGAGTGCTGAGGAGTTTAGAAAGGGGGGGCAGGACCTCAGAGCATCCAGACTGCAAGATCTGGTGTCTGCCCACAACCCTGCCACCCCACAAAGGCCTACCCAGAGAGAAGTAGGAAAAAGGCCATTGCTAGATTTTTCTGGGAAGCTGGGCCATGAGCACTCAGGGCCTGGCACCTCTGTGAAACAGAGTCTTGGAGGGCCTGAGGTGGGCTGGCATAGGAGTCAAGAACACAGAGAGAGAACCAGGGGTCTGGCTGCCAGGTGGGCCACAATCTGTGTGAGACCTTGTCCAAAATATTTTGCTTGTTGTTCACATCTTTAAAACGGATACTCTATGAGGGTATCTATCTTTAAGCTCTTTTCAAGGCCAACTTTCTTGGAATGATCCTAAAGATCCATAAGTAAATAAAATCATTTTGTGAAATATAAGTAAAAAAGCAAATATGTTTAATGTATATAATTGCAATTATTTAGTGGTAACATTCATTAAATAGAATATGATAGTTATTTGCTTATTTCAGCCACCTGTCTGTATTGGATAACTTCCACTTGGCCTCCAGATCCACAATCCACTCTTCTCCGTCTGTTCTTCCTCTGTATAGGTTGCATCAATTGACTTCAAGCTGAGTTTGGCCAATGGGAAGGACCGCAAGACAGGATGGGAAGGAGAGGGGCTTGCTGGCATCGCAGGCGGTGAACTTCACGTCCGCTGTGTTCATCAGGGAGTGCAAAACCTCGCACTGTTGCCGGGGCTGTGGGAAGGTGCGCCCGTCTCCAAGACAGAGATGGTCGCCACCCGCACGCTCACTGCCAGGGTCGCGACTATGAAGTGGGCGGCCGAGCGCAACCCCCAGCCAGTGCCTAGTTTCCTCCGAGTGTGTGCGTGCTCACCGCGCCCCGACTCTCTGCCAGGGCCCCTCGCGAGCACGCGGAAGGCTGTTGCCCCGCTCCCGCCCCACCCTGAAAAATGAGATTTACAAAGAAAGGGCACGGACAGGGTGGAAGGGAGAATTGATGTTCCCGACCCTGGTCCCGAGGGTCTGCAGGAGAGGAGGAACCCAGAAAGGGGCGAGAGGGCTCTTAACCCTCTTCAGATCCCAAATATGATCCCAACGAAGCAGCACTTTGCAGAGCAGTGGCAGATTGGCTCCCGGCACACCAGGGGTCCCTGCTTGGTGCCTACGGGACATCCTGGGATCCTCCACCAGCCAAAGGAGCAGAGCGCACCCATTGCACAGACGCGGGGCTGGTGCGCAAAGAGGGCACATGACTTGCCAAGGGCTCCCTGCAAGTGCAGGTGACTCAGATGGGTTTCAGGTGTCCTGGTCCAGTCCATTCTCCAAAGCCCCCTAGCCGGCAGAAGGAGCCAATGAACCTCCTCAGAACCTCAGGGCTTGGCTGAAAACCCATCTCCTCGAGCTTCCCTGGTATTAGCGCCTTGCGGCAGGGTGGGCATCTCCAGCACGTGTACTTTCCCCTTCACCTGGAAACAAACATATTGATTCCTCAGTGGTTCCCACGCTTTGGTGGATATCAGAATCACCTGGGAACTTGGTAAAACTGCAAAGGCCCAGGGCCCACCTACTAAAATAAACCTCAGCCTCCGTGTTTTTTAGTAGCTCCCCAGTGATTCTAGAGCATGCCAAAATTGGAGAACCACCACTGTAGAGCAATGGCCATATTTCATCAGAAAGCCTGCACCACCGGAACCGCAAAGGGAAAAGCTCTCATTACCCCTTGCCCATTCACAAACCTGGCAAAGCCATAAAAATCAACCCTGTGAATCTGCTAAATCTCTTCAAAATACCCTACAGATGTTATGCCCTCCAGTAAAAGTCACTTTGAATTTTGGGGAAATTTAAGGAGTTAATTCCAAATGAGACAAAACAAAACAAACAAACAAACAAAAAACAAAAAAAAAAACGAGAGTATAAATAACAATGAGTGGTAATATAATTAGTCATTAGGGATATTCAAATCAAAACCACAATGAGATACTACTACACATCCATTAATTTGAAAAAGGAAAAGGAAAATAACAAGTGTTGGCAAGGATGTGGAAGAATTGGAAACTTGTGTGTTGCTGAGTGGAAAGGTAAAATGATACAGCCACTGTGGAAATCAATTTAGCGATTCATTAAAAATGTAGGAATATTATGCTGCCTTAAAAAGGAAGGGAATTCTGACACATGCCACAACATGGATGAGCCTTGAGGACATTATGCTAATTGAAATAAGCCAGTCACAAAAAAAGACTAATACAGTCAGGTTCTATTTATATGAGGTACCTAGAAAAGTCAAATTCATAGAGTCAGAAAGTAGAGTGGTGGTTGCCAGAGGCTGGGAGGAGGGGGAAACAGAGTTGTTCAATGGGTATAGAATTTCAGTTTCGAAAGATTAATTTTTTTAAAAGATTAGTTGTGCAACAATGTAAATAGATTTAATACTACTAAACTATATACACTTAGAAATGGTTAAAATGTTAAATTTTATGTTATGTGATTTTTTACCACAGTTTTTAAAAACGTTAAACATGGAATTACCATACAATCTAGCAATCTCATTTCTGATTATATACCCCCAAAAAACTGAAAGCAGGGTTACATAAGCCCCCCAAAATTGAAAAGAGGGACTCCAAAAGAAGTCTGTACACCATCTATTTCCCTGAAGAGGTCATAGCAGCACTGTTCACAATAGCCATAGATAGAAGAAACAACCCAAGTATCCATCAACAGATCAATGGGTAAACAAAATGTGGTATATAAGCATACCGGAATATTACTCAACCATAAAAAGGAATGAAATTTTGACATATGCCACAACATGGTAGACCTTGAAAACATAATTAGCAAGATAAGCTGGACAAATATTATGTATGATTCCACTTATATGAGGTAGTTACAATAAATATATTTACAGAGACAAAGCAGAATAGAGGTTACAAGGAGCTGGGGGATGAGGGCAAGGAGGCTTTTTTTTAATGGGTACAGAGTTTTTGGGGATAATGAAAAGTTTTGGATATAGATAATGGTGATGGGAACACAGCATTGTGAATCTATTTAATGCCACTGAATTATACACTTACAAATGATTAAAATGATTAATATTATGTTATGTGCATTTTACTGTAATTTTTTAAAAGTTAAATTAAAAAAATGAGCAGCAACTTATTGGATCAGATCCAAAAAATCTAAAACAATCAAAATAGTATGATGCCCAGATGGGGTAGGAAACAATATCAATGGATTAGAGCAAACACTCCAAAAATAGTGTCCTGTGAACACATTACTTCAGGAAGGCTCCCTAGTAGCAGAGCCTGACTCTGGGATTCTTGTGTAGTGATTTGCTGAGGGAGAGCTTTCAGAACTACTCGGGAGTGAAAAAAAGGCAGGATAGT
>NW_006438113.1:760338-766717 GCF_000325575.1 Pteropus alecto
GGGTTCTATAGAAGTCTAGCTTCAGCCTGAACTTCCAGCCTCAGGGGCTCTGGAGCATTACGGGCACCACAGAGGTTGTTCCCAGCTTCAGTGGGCTGGTACACCCTGTTATCTGCCAGTCAGTGGCATGCATGAGGTGGGGTGTGACCTTCTAGGCAGCTCTGGGCAGGACAGCTCCCATCAGCTGAGGTCAAGCAAAGAACAATGTAAGTGTGAGCTGTTAGCAGCCAAGAGCCCGAACAGCAAAGAACTGGGTGTACCAGCCTAGAAAAGGGAATTTGGACACCTGGACACCAAGAGCATCTCTGTAATATGGTTAGGTAATAAATAAAATGTAGCATTTCAAGTCAGACTATGAAAGAGGAAATTTCAGTAAGTGATATCAAGACCACATCTTCTTCAAAAAGAATTTGATCTACACCTCATACTATGAATAAAAATAGGTTCCAAAATGGAACCAAGATTAATTCATCTTAAAAGAAAAAAAAACAACAAACTGGATTAGTTCTCTATTTCTGCATAACAAATTAATGCAAAATTTAGCAGCTTTAAACAAACATGTATTATTCAGGTTCCATGGATCAGGAATCTGAGAGTGGCTTAGCTTGATGATTCTGGCTCAGGGTATCTCATGATGTTGTAGCCAAGAAGTTAGCCCAAGCTTCAGTCATCTGAAGGTTCAACGAGTGAGACCCACTTCCCAAATCACTTGGTGGTTGTTGACAGGCATTAGTTTCTCAGTGGCTATTGGCCAGAAACCTTGTTCCTCTCCACGGAATCTTCATAGTTTTTCTGAATGTTCTAATGGCCCAAAAGAGAAAGAGAGCCCAAGATGGAAGGTATAGTGGTTTATGACCTACTATCAGAAGTGACATGCCATTACTTCTGCAACTTATTGGATCAGTCTTTCGGTCACATTGTACCAACTCTGGCACATTGAAAGAGGACACTATACAAGGGTGCGAATATTAGGAGCAGGGATCATAGGCACTATCTTGGAGAATGGTTACCACACAAAATCCTTGAAAATATATAGAAAAGTATTTTTATAGTCTTAGTTATGCATGTCAATAAATCCAGAAGGCATAAAGAAAATATTCTGCTCCCTCATTGCATGCAGATTTGGTGGGTGTGGTAGTACGGATAAGCTAGCTGCTATAAAAACAATCTCTAAAACTCAGTCTTAACCCAGCAAAGGTCTCTTCCTGGTTCAAATGGAGGAGGAAGTTACAGAGTCCCCTGGGAGTAGAATAAATGGCAGATCTGGAAGGCCTCTCCAAGGAGATGTGAGACCTGGTTTGAAGGATCAGCAATCTTCACTCCTGTGGTGGGTTATGACAAATCCAGCTCAGAGGCTCCGAGTGACCATCTGACTGGCACCTGAACTGCCCAGGACACCCAGATCCAGAACTGCCTTTGAAAGGAAATATGCTTCCATTATGCTGTGGGGTCTTTTTGCTCTCTTGGAACAAAAAGAGGCACCCAATCTCTTCTTACAAAAATCTGCTGTTCCAAACTTCAGGTCAGTCTTCAACACCGTGAGCATTTGTGCCTCTTTCACTCAAACTTGTTGAGTAGCCTTAGTCAAAGCACTCATTCACCGAGCCTGAGTCCTCAAAAGTAAAACGGCGATAATAATCCCAACCTCTTAGGGGTATTGTGAGGATGAAAGGAGAGGGCAAGTGGAAAATAAACTGGCACCTAGGATATCCACTGATATTTGTTATATCCAAATTATAGATAGCTTACTGATGAGTTTTCAGTTCAGCTTCATTAGATTCTAGATCGGTTGTTCTTAGCCACAGGTAAATTACTTTTAATAATTATTCGCTCAGTTACAAAAATTATACACTTTATGGTAGAAAATGTGGAAAGGCGGAAAAGTACAAATAAATAAAAATAACCAGTCACTATGTCCAATCATGTTGAAACTCCCACTCAATCCTTTCACATCTCCATTTTCATATTTGCCCAATATAACATTCTGTGAAGCTATAGCTATCTCCTACTGGTGATTTCTTCGATTGTTTGCAATTGTTCACTGATATCAAGAACACTGTGATAAATCTCCTTGAAAATTAACCTTGATGCTCATCTACTGTAATTTCTTTAAGAGTGATACTTAGAAGCAGAAGTTTTTAGACAAAGCACAAACACAATCATAAAGGGCCATTGGTATTAGAGGTTAACAGAATCCTAAAAGAATGGTGGGAGTTTGGACCCTAATGTATCACCTACTGACCCATGTGCATGGCCTGCTTGCTGGCAAAATCTCCAGTGGCATTGCCATCAGCAACTACTTTGGGGTCCAGGATCCCAACGGAAACTTTTTAGACCAAGGATTATAACCAAGGCCTCTGCTGCAACACTTTCTCACTCTAGCTTTTGTGAATCTCCTGGAGAACTGATTGAGCTTTTCATTTGGTTGTTTATTTGATTAAAATTCAAGATTTATTGAACATATTTTTTTAACCTTTGAAGCCCCCTGCCCACATTTGATACTCTGCCATTCTTCCCAGAGAGCAGGACCTCCCACTCCATTGACTTGACTTTGTAGTCAGTCTACTAGCTGTGTCTCATATTTTCTGGCTGGACACAGAATACAAAAACTGAGAGCTGATTTTGTGTTCTTGCTCTGTCCCCCCTCACTCTCCTATTGTGCACGAAGGTAGCCCCATCCCCCTCTTTTGCAGTGGGGTTCCCTTTTTGCCCTCCATCTGAACCCAGACCGGAGGTATCTCTGCTCCCTGGCTTCATCCTGTAAAGGTACATCCTTCTCCTCATGACAGAGCTGTTCCTCCCTCTGTCAAAGCCAACTTCATTCTTCCTTCTCTGGAATATAACTCTATTTCACTGAGAGGGAAAGTTTTATCCTGCAACTAAAAGTCTTGCCAATCCAAGAAAAAGGCTTGATGGTAGGGAGGTTCAGGTAGGAAAAACTGCATCCTCTTATGAGATCAGGAGTCCTGGGGCCCCGGGAGGGTCAGAAAGGCCTTGTAACAGTATAGCCTAACCACCTTGACTTATGCACGAGGAAACCGAGGCCCAGAGAGGGGTGTGGCATGTCCAAGGCCACGCAATGAGAAAAGGGTCACAGCCAGGACTACGATAGGGTCTTTCCCCTGCCCCTTCTGCTCATTAAGACCCAAGTCAAAGGCCGACTGTTTCCATGCATTTGGCAGGTGCAGTACCTCTGAGTTCCTGCCATATGCCAGCACTGCGAGAATAAAATGGAGCAGACCTCCCCAACCCTCATGCTTGCTCCAGAGGTGTAACTGACAGAAAGATAATAGTACAAACTAAACAGGCATTACACTTATACGCACTTTACCTGTATGGATTCATCTGTTCTTCACAACCTGGCAGGGCAGGTACTATTCTTCTTCTTCATTTTATAAATAAACAAACTAAGGCCAGTGAAGTTAAGTAACTTGCCTTTAGTCTCACAACACATAATGGGTGAAGTTGGACTGTGAATCTAGGCTGCATCAGCTAGATATTTGCGGGTGCACGTGTAGGAGGGGCAAGGGAAAAAATAGTATCTGAGCTGAATCTTGGAAATTTTGACAGACTGAGAAGGGAGAAAGGTCAGCAGGACAGGGAGAAGAACCACATGACCCTCAGGCAGATATAGCAACATGGAGCCAAAATTCTGTGCCCAAGGATCCCAAAGGCACTGGGCATGCTTCTCTGCTGTTCCACCCCATTTTAACCTTAGCTGTGGAGTGCAGAAGGGCCCTGATAGGACTGTGACCCTTTGGTTGCCTTCAACTCCTGTAGTAAGTTGCCCCCACCAGCAAGAGGTAGGACCTAAGGGCCCTAGATGGGCAGCCTCAGTACAGCCAGCCTGTCACTGGGTGGCACTGTGGCTTCTCAGAAAGACAGCAGCGCCCACGGGGAGACTGACTAGCCAAGAAAAGGAGTGAGAATGCTGCTCTGGCCCTCCTGTGCAAGTGTTTGGGATTACGAAGAAGTACAAGAAATATTTCTTGCTTTCCATAGGGACCACGAAGGGTCCAATAGAAATACGAGTAACTAATTAATTGCTCCAATAATAGACATAATTAATTGTTTTAACAATTGGTTCCAACTGAAGGGTGCGGGGGTGGGGGGCTGTGGAGAAGAGGAGGCATTTGAGCCTTAGTGTAAGATTCTACACAGGCTATACTAGTACAACATGGCTATGATGGCGCTGGCTCCCAGGGCACTACGCACAGGGCAATGGGGGTTGTCGAGTACCTATAAGGGCAACGATAGGGAGCTGGGAGCTAGAAGTGACAGCAGAGTGGGCCTCTGTGCACACAGGCTTCCACGCAGCCACCCCAGGGTGCTCTTTGTCGCAATGAAGCACTTAGCTCAGGGGCAGAGGAGAGGCCCCTGGTGTTAAGATGACTAAAAACTGCTAGAAGCCATGGGCAGGGGTAGAAGACAACTGGTCTCCTGTCTTTTTGCTATGCCTCACTGGGGCTCAGCCTTCAGTCCCTGCTGGTCCCATCTTGCTATGGAACCCAGGCCCAGACACAGCAGCTCTTGAGGCTCAGTGGCTGCATCTATAAAAGGGGTCTTTCACGTGCATAAATGTGTTGAAAAAATGAAAAAATCAGAATTACAAGATGAGAGGGAAAAAAAAGTCCAAGAGAAGCAAGAACAGCCTGATGTTTCCTGCTGTCCCAAGACAAGCCCTGATCTTCTTTCCAGAGGTGAAGGAAGGAAGAAGGACTGAGTCCCTCTGCTGGCTTTAAGCTCAGGCAGGGCCCCATGGAAAGCCAGAATATATTTTTGTCCTTGGAGGGCAATTCATCTCCCTGGTCTCTATAAAATTTGATAGGCCAAGCTTCGTGGCCAGGAAACGGTTTAATATTCATTTGGTAGATACATTTTCATTAAATTTTTAAAGCTATAAAACTCTCTGTTTCCAAATTTTCTATTCAGAAGTTAGCCCATCATGTTGTTGAAACCCACATCCAAATGACTGAATTAACATAAGCTTCCTAAAACAATATGAGGGGTGATGGACTAGCTGCAGTTTGTGGCTAAAGGCTTCAGGCCTGAAGGGGGCATCTGTTTTTGCTCCCAACCTTCCCACTAGAACCAAAAGGACAAGGGCACTGGGGGCTGCAGGCCAGAGCCTTGTATCATTTCAAGCATATACTCCGTACCTCCTTTTGTCATTTACAAGTGTCGATGGTGAGAGGTGATAAGGACATTGGAGGCCCACAAGGAGGGGCTCCTCCTCACACTGCCCTCCACCAGTGTCCAACAACAGACCTAGATCTGCCCATCCAAACTGGATATCCCAAGTCACCTTTTACAGAGATTGTTCCCTTCTACCCAATGGTGGCACGAGGGACTTTTCTTCAAGCAACATGTATATATCACGCAAAACTTTTTCATTTAAATAGTATATTACAGGTCAATTAAATTGTGGTTTTCCAAGGAGTGACGTCAGAAACATGGCAAAGTGAGAGAAGTCCCCAGATTTCTCCCTTTGAAACAATAATAAGTTTAACATCTAAAACTCAACAAAAAACACCCAACCCCCACACAAGCACATCTGAGTGAGGGATCTGCAAATAAGAGCTATCACAGGTCAGAACCACAAGAGTCCGGCAGAACACTGGGAGAAACAAAGAGGCTGCCTCTTGCAGCCAGAGCTCCCTGCAGGAGGAGGGGGAGGGGAGAAGGTGTGGCAGGTTCCCTGAACAGCTCTTCCTGAAAGAGCTGTGAGCTCCACACAGCGGCAGTGCCCAGGGATCAGGGCAAAAAGCAGAGAAGTGGGGATGGCAGAGAAACAACACTTGATTATTACCAGCCACAGTTGCGAAACACAAAGCTGAGCCACAGCCCCCATCCCCCAACCTAGAGGGCCACTCCCACGATATCCTCAGGGAGTCCCAGGGAAATCTGAGTAAACCTTACTGAAACTGTCGCTAACTCTGACAAGGACTGAGACTGAGGGTAGTGAGCATGATTGAATATCTATAAGGGGGGGAAAAAAGCATTATTAAGACTTTATATAAAGCAGGGCTCCAAGAGGCTTAGGTGCCACCTACCGGAAACCAAAAGAAAAACATCTTCTTTGCAACAGGCTAAAGAGAGACCTTTATATAATAAATCTTTCTGGAGGAAAAAAAAAAAAGCAGAATATACTTCCATTAATGTCCATGTGGGGAAATAGTCCATTAAACACCATGAACAACCAAGGTGACAAGGGAGTTCAGGAAGAAAGAGAAAAATCTCCAGGAAATAAGCTTAAAGACATAGAAATATGCGATTTGAATGACAGAGAATTCAGGATGGTACTTCTGAAAAAACTCAGCGAGATCCAAAATAGTTCATATCAACAATTCCAGGAATCGAAAAAATAACTAGATGAGAA
>NW_006438113.1:766854-769120 GCF_000325575.1 Pteropus alecto
TATGTACAGAAATATAAATAGGAGTGCTGTCGGAAACATGGTAGAGTGAGAGATATCCCCAAATTTCATCCCTTAAAACAACAATGACCTGAACATCTAAAACTTAACAAAAAAAAACACTTAACCTGCACACCAGCATGTCTGAGCACGGGATCTGTGCATAAGAGCTACCACAGGAATGAGCTGGAGCTTAGAATTCAAGAAGTCAACAGAACACCCAATTATCTCAACCCCAAAAGGACTTCTCTAAGACACATTGTATTAAAATTATCAAAAATCAATGACAAAGAAAGAATTCTTAGGGCAGCCAGGGAAAAGAAGATGGTAACCTGTAAAATAAAACCCATTAGATTATCGTTGGACTTTTCAGCACAAATCTGACAAGTCTGAAAGGGGTGGAATCAAATATTCAAATTATTAAATGAAAGGAACTACCAGCCAAGAATAATGTATCCAGAAAAGCTCTCCTTCAGATATGAAGGAGAAATAAATACCTTTCCAGATGTACAAAAATTGAGGGAATTCTCCACTATGAGGCCTACATTACAGGAAATACTGAAAGGGGTTAGCTCGCCTAAAACAAAAGGACAAAAACAAACAAACAAACAAAAACCACATCAATAGGAGTAAGGTGACTACCAGGCAGATAGAAGCAGAAGAGTGCAACCCTTACTAAGAACAGGGCATTATAAGCTTAAACAATAAGAGATTTGCTATAGCAAGATAGTAATGAACGTTCAGCATACATAGGGATAAATTGAGACAATGATGACAGAAAAGGGAAGGATTCAAAGATCCAAATTTGCAAAGGGGAATGAAGATAAGGCACACGCAGAAGAAAATGGACTACTCTATGTGTGTATATATATAACTATCCTCTACATATTCATAATGCTAAGCACACACCAAAGATTCAGAACTGAAGTATAAAACATAAAACAAGAAGGACCAGAGGGAAAATCCATAAAACTCAACCAAAATTAAAACAAAACAAAACAAAACAAAACAGACACACAAGGAAAGGACAAGGAAGCAATGGAAATACCAAGTTACCAGAAAGGAAAAAATAAAATGGCTATGAGAAGACCTCATTTTTCAATAATTGCCCTAAATGTAAATGGAATGAACTCACCAATGAAAAGGCACAGAGTCGCAGATTGGATCAAAAAAAACCCAACCATATGCTGCCACCAGGAGACACATCTCAGTTCCAAAGGCAAATATAGACTCACAGCGAAAGGATGGAAAATGATATTTCAAGCAAATGGCATTCAGAGAAAGGTGGGAGTAGTAGTACTAATATCAGATGAAATAGACTTTAAAATTAAAAGGTAAAGAAAGATACTGAGGGACACTTCATAATGATAAAGGGAATCATATACCAAGAATACATACACTTATTAATATCTATGCTCCCAATCAGGAAGCCCCACCATGAAATATATAAAGCAATTACTAACAGAACTAAAGAGAGAAACAGACCAAAACACTATCATAGTAGGGGACCTAAACACTTCACTGTTGGATATGGACAGATCATACAAAAAGAGAATCAATAAGGATATAATATCCTTAAATGACACATCAGACTAACTGTACATAATTGACATTTACAGAGCCTTTCGTCCCAAAACAGCTGCTTATAAATTCTTCTTTAGTGCACATGGAACATTTTCAAGGATTGACCACATACTGGGACACAGAGATAGCCTCAACAAATATAAAAGGGTTAAAATCATACCAACCACATTATCTGATCATAATGCTCTGAAACTAGAGACCAACTGCAAAAAGAAAGCAGGAAGAACCACAAATACATGGAAATTAAATAACATGCTACTGAAGAATAACTGGGTCAGAGAAGAAATAAAAAGAAAGATCAAGAGATACATAGAAACAAATGATAATGATAGTCTAACATATCAAAACTTTTGGGACATGGCAATAGCGGTCATAAGAGGAAAGTTCATACCATTACAGGCCTATCTCAAAAAGAAGACTGAGCCCAAAGAAATAACCTAATGCTCCATCTTATAAAACTAGAAAAGGAAGAACAAATGAAGGCTAAAATCAGCAGCAGGAAAGAAATCATCAAAATTGGAGCAGAATAAAATGAAATTGAAAACAAAACAAAAAAATAGAAAAAAATAAATGCAATAAAGAACTAGTTCTTTGAGGAGTTTAATAAAGTTGACAAACCCCTGGCCAGACTCACTAAAGAAAAAAGAGAAAGTACGCAAATAAACAAAATCAGGGATAAAAGAGG
>NW_006438113.1:769215-788543 GCF_000325575.1 Pteropus alecto
GCTAGCTATTAGGGAAATGCAAATCAAAACCACAATGAGATACCATCTCACACCTGTTAGAATAGCTATAATCAACAGGACAAGTAATAAATGTTGAAGAGGATGAGGAAAAAAAGGAACCCTCATACACTGTTGATGGGACTGCAAATTAATACAGCCACTATGGAAAACAGTATGGAGGTGCTAAGAATTAATCTACCATATGATCTAGCAATCCAGTATTTACCCCAAAGACTTGAAAACTCATATCTGAAAAGATATTTGCACACCGATGTTCATAGCAGCATTATTCATGGTGGCCAGGACATGGAAGTAACCGAAGTGTCCTACAACAGATGATTGGATAAAGAAGCTGTGGTATGCATATACAGTGGAAAATTACTCAGCCATAAGAAGAGATGAAATACCACCATTTGCGACAGCATAGGTAGACCTTGAGATAATCATGCTCAGCAAAATAAGCCAAACAGAAAAGGTTGAAAACCACATATCACTTATATGTGGGATATAAACCTAAAAGCAACAAACAAACAGAACAAAGACTCATGGGCATGAACAATAGACTAGTGGTTACCAGAGGGTATAGGAGGAGGTAGATGGGGTAAAAGGAGTCAAATATGTGGTGACAGAAAGAGATCTAACTATGAGCGGTGAACGCAATGCAATATATATGTGCCTTACTGTTGAGTTGTACACCTGAAACTTACTGGATTTCATTAACCAATGTCACCATAATAAAAGAATTTTAAATAAATAAATAAATAAATAGTGTTTTTTTTTTTTTTTCCAAAGATGCTTTTATTTACACATTTCACCACAAAACAACAGAAAATTTATGTCATTAGACTAGGAGGATGCCTGAGGGGAGTTGATAGTCCTGCCCTCCCCTTTGCCTTTGCCCTGTTTTCTCCTAAACAATTACTTTTTTTAAAGTATAGATTAAAGAGTTGTACAGCAATAAATCGAGACACGCACTTGGCCCAGGCTTTGGGGTACCACATTCTGTATTCAGATTGAATGTAATTTTGTTCCCATATTGATAAGGAGCCGTCGGTTCAGACCAGACTAGGCTCAGAAGCACTTCATATTAACCAATGTCACCCCCAATAAATTTGTATTGGAAGTCTTAGCCACAGCAATAAGACAAGAAAGAGAAATAAAAGGTATCTGAATTGGAAAGGAAGAAATAAAACTCTTGTTATTTGTGGATGACATGATGTATGTGTGTGTGTATATATATATACACATAGCGAGAACCCTATAGATTCCACCAAAAACCTGTTAGAACTGATCAATGAATTCAATAAAGTAGCAGGATACAAAATAAATATTCAGAAGTCTTGCATTTTTATACACTAATGATGAACTTTTGAAAAGAGAAATGAAGAAAACAGCCCCATTTACATTTGCATCGAAAACAATAAAATATCTGGGAATCAAATTAACCAAGGGGGTAAAAGACCTGTTCTTGGAAAATTGTAAGCCATTGAAAAAAGAAATTGAAGAAGATACAAATAAATGGAAGCATATACCATGTTCGTGGGTAGGAAGAATCAACATCGTTAAAATGGCCATACTATCTAAAGCAATCTGTAAATTAAATGCAATCCCTATCAAAATACCAATGGCATTTTTCAGAGAGCTAAAGCAAATAATCCTAAAATGTATATGGAACCATAAAAGGCCCCAAATAGCCACAGTTATCTTGAGAAAGAAGATCAAAGTTGGAGGTATCGCACTACCTGATATTAACCAATGTACCTGATATTAAAGGTTGCAGTAATCAAAACAGCATGGTACTGGCATAAAAACAGATACATTGATCAATGGAACAGAATAGAGAGCCCATAAATAAATCCACGCCTATATGCTCATTTAATATATGACAAAGGAGGCAAGAATATACAATGGGGTAAAGACAGTCTCTTCAATAAATGGTGCTGGGAAAATTGGACAGATACATGCAAAAAAAAAAAAAAGAAAGAAACCAAACCACCTTCTTACACTGTATACAAGAATAGACTCAGAATGAATTAAGACTTAAATGTAAGACCTGAAACCATAAAACTTCTAGAAGAAAACAGGCAGTAAATTCTCTGATATTGCTAATAGTAACTTCTTTTCAGATATATCTCCTCGGGCAAAAGAAACAAAGGAAAAAATAAACAATTAGGACTACATCAAACTAAAAAGTTTTTGTACAGCAAAGGAAACCATCAGCAAAACAAAAAGATAACCAACCGAATGGGAGAAGATATTCACTTATGATACATCTAATAAGGAGAGATTAATATCCAAGACATATAGAGAACTCATATAACTCAACAACAACAAAAAAGCAATCCTATTTAAAAATAGGCAGAAGACCTGAACAGATATTTCTCCAAAAAGGACATACAGATGGCTAACAGACATATGAAAAGATGCTCAAGGTCACTAATCATCAGAGAAATGCAAATTAAAACCACAAAGAGGTACCACCTCACACATATTAGAATGGCTATCATCAATAAATCAAAGAACAATGGAAAACAGTATGGAGATTCCTCAAAATATTAAAAATGGATTACCTTTTGACCCAGCAATTGCACTTCTGGGTATTTAGCCAAACAAAACCAAAACAATAATTCATAAAGATCTATGCACCCCTGTGTTCATGGCAGCATAATTTACAATAGCCAAGATATGGAAGCAACCTAAATGCCCATTGACAGATGATTAGAAAAAGAAGTCATGGTTCATATATACAATGGAATAATATTATTCCACTTTTAAAAAATGTGATCCTATCATTTGCAAGGACGTGGATAGACCTAAAGGTTATTGTGTTAAGTGAAATAAGTCAGACAGAGAAAGATAAATACCATATAATTTCATTTATATATGGAATCTAAGGAATAAAAAGAACAAACTAATTGAAAACGGACTCATAAATATAGAGGACAATCTGGTGATGGACAGAGAGGAGGGAGGTTGGGAGGCTGGGAAAATGGGGTGAAGGGTTAAAGAAGTATAAATTAGTAGTTGATAAATGGTCACGGGGATGGCGAGCATAGCATAGGGAATGCAGTTAGCATTAATATTATGGCTAAGTGGAGGGCCAGGGGTAGGAGGGAGCAATTGGGGGGATTGTTTTATGAACTATATAGATGAATAACCAATGTACTGTATAGTTGAAACCAATTTAAATAAATAAATTTTTAAAAATACCAGATAAAACAGACTTGAAGTTTAAAGTAAAAAAAAAAATTTAAAAATTGATAATTATGAAATCTTTATTGAACCATTAAACCACTGAAAAACTTTTTTTTTTTTGAAAAACACTTAAATAGAGAAAGTGTTACATAGTTATACAGTAATATGAAGTTACATAAACAAAAACCAGAAAACACTCCTCCAAAAAATTGCTGTGTTAGAGTGTGGAATTACGGATGATTTTCTTTTTAAAAACATTATGCATGGCCTTTTATCGTATTTCCAATAAGGAGAGGGAAGGACAAAAGTAAAGCAGACACTTCATTGAAGTTGGCTGATGAGTGACAACCAAATATCAGTTCTAATTTTTTAAATTGATATATAATTTACTTATAACATTAGATAAGTTTAAGGTGTACAATAGTTGACTTGATACATTTATATTGCAATATGATAAGCATTGTAGCATTAGCTAACACCTCTATCTTGTTTCATTATTATCATTTATTCTAGTGGTGAAAACAATTAAGATCTAGTCTCTTAGCAAGTTTAATGTTTAAAATATAGTTGTCTATAATCACTATATTGAGTATTAGAACTCCAGGACTTATTTATCTATGAGTTTCAAGTGTGTGCTCCTAAACAACATCTCTTCCATACCCTGACCCCCCAGGCCCTGATAACCACCATTGCACTCTCTGTCGATGGACACTAAGGTTGCTTCCAGGTTTTGGCTATTATGAATAATGCTGCAATGAACATGGGAGTGCAGATATCTCTTCTACATCAGTTTTCATTTTTGTCAAGCAGAACATCTCACTATCATTTAGAAATTATTCTGAATCCTCTGCTTGCACTTTTTGCCTAGTTTCCTCTTCAGATAGTTTCCAGGAAGGGTATGATTAAAAATGTGGTGTACAAATTCTAGGCATCCTAGACAAATTTGTCATATTTGAATGAAAACCACTATAAGGGTTATAACATTTAGTTTAATAGGACTATTTCAAACCCTCACATTTTTCCATGTATTAATTCACCACTAGATGCTGCTATAGGCTGAGATATGCCTCCCAAACTGGTATATTTGCCTTTCCTCTTTCCTGTGGGAAAATGACAAGCATTCTTTTTAAATGTTTTGTGTTAGGACATATTTATATGCATTTCTTATGCCAAATAAAGCCCAGTGAATTGGAAATATCACCCTTTTTATGTCTTTTGAGCAGAGACTTGGAACTACAGTCTATGGAGCACCTTCTCTGGGCCTGGAAGTTTTCGTACATTTTTTTCATTTTTCAAATGGTGTCTCATTCTTCACCTTTCTGCACCCACTGTGTGCTCCAGAGGCTGAGCTGAGACTGCATCAACCAGCTCTCTCCTCTTCTGGCTTCTCCTTGGTTTTTTGGCCAATGAGGAGCATCAGCAGGAGGTGGCATGCAAAGGAAAGACTACCTGAGGTGTTTGTTCCCCAGTTCCCTCTGCAGAACATCCACTGGCTGGCTGTGTCCTGCCACCAATAGTTCCACCCTTGTAAGGTGGTCTTCCACACAGCCTCTCTGTCTCCAGGTTTTTGTCCTCCAGGCCCAGGGGAGGTGACAGCCCTATTGTTCCTAGTCCCTAGTCCTGGAGTACTCACACTCCCTTGTGGTTACTCTACACCTTATTTGCACTTTTGTAAATAGTCCCTTTATTAAACGCTCCTCAAATTATCCAACTGATTGTGTCATCTGTTTTCTGCCAGGACCCTGACCAATATAATACTTAAAGAGACAGGGAGTAACTCATCCAAACTAAGAGTTAGTAAGTGGCATAACTGAGCTGAGAAACAGGTCTGTCTGCATCCTTTGCCAGTTCAGGCTGCACTGCCTAGGAAGAAGCCTGCTTGAGAAGTGGACAAGTTGAGGTCCAGCAGTGGGCCTAGGGAATGGACTCTCCTGCTTTGTGACTCAGGCCACTGCACATCCAAGACACATTCCCACTTCTGTCTTTCCTGAAGTTGGTGTGTGTCCTCATTATTCAGCTGCCATTGCATTTGTTCAGGAAGCCTTTGCTTGCAGAGCCCAGAACAGTCTCCTTAATGGCTCAGGTGATAGTATTTTAAAACATACTCTTGGAGATTCTTCCCATCAGGAGTGGAATCTAATTCTCCTTCCCTTGGATGTGGGCTGTCCCTAATAATTTGCTTCTAACAACTAGAATACAGAGGAAGGGATATGCCATTGCTTCCAAGGCCAGGTTCTAAAAGCAGACCAGCTTCTACCTGCTCCCACTTGGGATGCTCATTCATGAAATGCAGTGCCATGCTATGAGGAGACCTGGGCCACCTGGAGAAGCCACATCTGGGCATCCAGCTGAAAGCCCCCTAAGGTTCAAGCTGTGATAAAGCTCTCGGTCCCCAGCCATCCTGTGACAACTGCATGAGATACCCCACCGAGAACTGTCTAGCTGAACCCAGTGGACTCTAGAATCAGAGATAGATAATAATAATAAAATGATTGCCATTGTTTTAAGTCACAAAGTTTTGAGATAATGTGTGACACAGCAGTAGAAAATTAATAAGCAGCCTTCTGCATAACAGTGGTGGAGTACCAATATTGATTCTCTTTTGGGTGTCCAAAATGTCCTGGGAAACTACTCTTCTCTAATTCTCTCAAAAAATTTCTAAATCTCCGATTTTTAGCTCCACTATGATCTTGTCCTAGATTTCGCTCCTGGATACTTTGAATGTTGAATCCTCTTGGAATTAAATGTACCCGAATTTTTGTTTAGAATAAGTTCATATTCTAGAACTTGCTTTTTTTTCCACTGAGTAATGTATTGTTGACAACTTTCCAGGTCAGTAAATATAGGTCTCCTGCTTTTTTAAAAAAATAGCTTCATAGTATTAGGCTCCCATTTTTAAAAGTTTTCCCCAAGCTGTATATGCCACCAAATAACATCCACCTACAACCAGAGAATTTGTTAATTCGTTTATACATTAATTCTCTCATTTGCTCATTCAAAGCACCATGAAGGAAGTGTTAACTACGTGCCTAGTGATAGTTTTTGAGAATATTAAGAACTTTTTAGAGCTCTAAACCTAATTTTATAGAGACAATTTTTTGCTTAAGTAAACCAAAATTACTTAAAAGAACCCTGAATAGAAGAACTCAGTTCATGTGAGGTGTGAGGTATAAGCAATAGACTCTCAGGGAAATGGATAGAATCTGAAACTGGTCATCTTCTCCTAGATAGGGTTGAACATAATTGTGGTAGGCAGCCTTTAAGATGGCTCCCAGAGGTCCTCCCCTCCTGCTATTTAGGCTATTGTGTAACCTGAACCTAGTGACTTGCTTCTAACAAATAAAATATGACAAAAGTGTTGGGGTATTTCATAATCACTTCCATGATTAGGTTACAAGAGACTGTGACTTCCATCTTGTTCAATTGTCTTCTATGTTTGCACACTTTAATGAAGCAAGCTGACATATTGGAGAGGTCCAAATGACAAAGAACTGAGGGTGATTTCTGACCAACAGCTCTTAAGAAACCAAATCCTGTCAACAACCTTGTAAGTGAGCTTGAACATGGATCCTTCCCCAGTCATGCCTTCAGACAAGACCGCAGCCTTAATTGATACCTTGATTGCTAACTTGTGAGAGACCCTGACACAGAGGATGCAGATAAATTGTGCCCAGACCTCTAACCCACAGACACTGTGAGATACTAAGTATGTGTTGTTTTAAGTCCATAAATTATAATTTGTTACGCACCAATAGATAACTAACTCAGTAATTATTTAGAGATGGGAACTTGCAAGTCATAGCATGTGGTGATAAAATAAGTGATTCAACTATTGCTTAGGGTTTTCCATAATGAAGTACTCACTGAGGCAAGGCTCTGGGGGAGTCAGTGGCCGTTACCAAAAAACAAACAATTAGAAAATGAGGAATTCAATGACTATGAGTGATGTCATTGCTGAACAATTTAAGGAAAGAGATTGACAAAAACAAGGTCATAAATTCTTGTATCTCTTCTACTTTCTTTTACTTTTATTCTTCCCTTACCTTCCTAAAAAAAAAAAATTAAATCTTAAAAGCATTATGTAGGGCAGAGCAAGGATGGCATTTGTGCCTGGAGAGAAAGGAACTGTGGAGGCACAGAGTGGGGTATTGCTACTGAATTGGGTAAGGAGAGCATTTGTGTGGGAGGGCTGCCTGACACAGGGAGTCAGAACCTGAACTGGCTGAGAAGGGCATTTACACAGGAAGGTGGCCTTGCATAAGTGTCAGAGCCCAAGAAGGGTGAGAAGGACAGCACTGCAGAAGAGTAGCTCAGCGAGGGTGTCACAGCTTGAGCAGAGTAATGAAAGTGTGTTAGTTATCTCTTGTGGTATTAGAAATTACCTCCAAACTTAGTAGGTTAGAACAATAATCTTTTACTATCTCAGCTTCTGTGGGTCAGGAATTCAAATAAGGCATAGAAGGAGTGGCTTGTGTCTGTTCTGTAACATTTGGGGCTTTGGCTAGTAGACTTGTTGGCTGAGGGCTGAAATCATTTGAAGTGTTGGCTGAGGCTGGGGGATCAACTTCTAAGGTGGCTCACTTCATGCCTAGAAAGTCATTGCTCACAAGTTGGTTTCTTTTCATGTGGGCCTATCCATACATGGTCCCCTCCACAGGACTGTTGAGTGTCCTCACAACTGGCTTCCCTGAGAGCCATTGATCCTTGAGACTGAGCCAGGAAGAAGCTACGCTTTTTATGACCTAGCCTAGAAATTCATATGGCATCATTTCCATCATATTTTATTCATTAGAAGTGAGTTGCTAAATCCAGCGCACAGTCAAGGAGAGGGGTCCCACCTTTTGAAGGGAGGAGTATCGAAAAATTTGCAGATATATTTCCAAACCACTACAGAGAGATGGAGAGGCAGCTTGGTGTGGGATCTCAAACCCTGAGCAGAGTGAGGAGGGCACACACACAGAGGGGGAGCCTAGCAAGGTTTGTCAGAATCCCTGCAGGATAAAGAAGGCATGGGAGAGACAGACTGGTATGGGGAGTTGGAACTCAGGTTTGTTTGAGGAAGACATCTTGGGGTGGGGTGCAGAGGGGAAGATAGTGTTGGCAGATGGTTTGCATACAGGGGACTGATCACATAAGTAAATATATGAAGGATAATTGGGACCAGTTTTCTCACTGTCAGAGGAATGCAGCTACCAAAGTAACACCTTTGAACACATTTGTGTCTTTCCACATTCTCAGATTTATTGACTGGAAGCTTCTCAGATAAACTAATCAGGTATCCATGCAGGTTAAAACACAACATACAGAGAGAGAAAGTACAGTCTTCCACCACAGAGTGAATGGATGAAAATCCTCAGTGTCTCCAAAGCGATCTATGTTGACCTGCAGTGTAGATGGTTTCGTGTAGGTCCCAAGCCAGCAGCTGTAACAGGCAGAGGTCAGAGTCTTCATCTCTCAGCGTACCTGTTCCTGATGCTCTTGGGTCAGGCTTGAGCATCGGCTGTCTGAAGTGTTCAGCTTATATGGTCTTTACAGGGTGAAATCCTTATGCCTACCGACTCCGACAGTCAGGGGCTTATCAGTGGCAGCCGTGGCTGACACTTTTGTGGTTTTGGGTGTTCCAGTCACGCCCTAAGGACATTCCCATTATGTGCCAGTTGATATTATTATCATGGCTCCCATGGAATCCATTTTTTAAAGTCCAAAAATTTCTCAATTCTTTATGCTCTATACAGTTACAAATATGGAAAGGGAGAAAAATAACACAAATTCCGTGATGTTAGATTGGGAACTGGAAGTATGAGTGTGGACGCCATGGTTTTCAAGATAGGTAGTTAGACAGGTAGGTAGACAGAAGTGTGTGTGTGTGTGTGTGTGTGTGTGTGTGTGTGTGTGTTTCCTATTGCTATCCATAGGGCGTGGAAGAGCAGAATCCTAGACTAACAGGTAGGGAGGAGACAAAGAGGAACAAAGTAAAAGCCCTGTCCCAGGAGCATGTCAGTCACCTGGACTGAGAGAAACCCAATGAAGGCAAAGGCTAGGAGGCAGTGGACTCGATGTCAGAAGGTTCAACCCAGTGGCTGTAGCAGGTGATGAACCGCCCCCAGCTGTGGTGGAGGGTGGAGGCAGAGAACTTCAAGGGGGAGCCTTCCAGTAGGCAGCTCACTGCCAACAAAAACACTGAAGCTGGTCTATGGCCATTCTACCCTGAACAAGCCCGATCCCGTCTGATCTCGGAAGCTAAGCAGGGTTGAGCCTGGTTAGTACTTGGATGGGAGACCACCTATGAAGACCCAGGTGCTGTATGTAGGCCTAAAAAATAAGGGATTGTAAGCTGACAAGGTCCTTTCAATCTGTGAGGTCAACCAAGGGTTGCCTCACCTAAAGAAAAAAAAGGATATTTCAAAAAATGCCTTGTATGTGTGTGTAAAAAGTTATGGTAAGCTGACAAGGTCCTTGCAACCTGTGAGGTAAACCAAGGGTTGCCTCACCTAAACAAACAAACAAACAAACAAACACTGAAGCTGGACAGCCCAAGTACTTGCTGGAAAATAACAAGTAGGCCAGCTTGGCCGGAGAAAGGAGTTGATAAGCTAGGATGCAGAGCCTGGGAAGGCCCCTGAATAGGAGGATCCTTATACCTCGGTCTGGACAAATTTCATGGCCTGCAGCCTGAAACCAGGTACAAAATTGGGAGATTGTATGCATTTTTCAAGGCGCAGAGTAGGTGTCCTTTTCTCAAAAGGGGTAGGTATCCTTTTCTCAAAAGTCAAGACTACTAAGGAGTTTCTGTAACGTCAGGCTACCTACTGGGGCTTCTGGGCAGAATAAGATAAAACTCGAAGGACCTGGCATGGTCCTTAAAGTTTATTAAGGAGGCCTGAGTAGCATTGCCCTCAACTCACTGGTGCCTCTTAAAACCTTTTCTGGAAGGGGGAGGGAGACTGGTATAATTGTCTTCATTTTACCAAAAACTGACACCCCATTCCCTTTCACAACCCCAGGGATACTCTTGGGGGTATCTCCACGATTCCAGAGAAAAAAGTGCACAGCCTGAGGTGAGCATGAGAGATCCTGTATGCAAAAACATTCATTCTCCAGGGGAGACCCATCCTGAGGGAAGCCAAGGCCTGGGGAAGACAAGGGCGCACACAGCTAATTATAATTGCTACTACAACTCCGTAGAGTGCTGTTAGGGATCACCAAGAGGTTTGGGCCTGCAGAAGAGCCCACAGGCCCAGAGGCTCTGGGTGTGCTGTGTTGATCAGCTTCAGCAGCACCAAGGAAGCAATGCAGATGTGAGTGCGGGGGGAAAGGGGGAGTGAAGCAAAGACGCGCAGGAATCTTGCATTTGGCGGCGGAGCCCCCAGTAGCAAGGCGCAAGGCTTGGGTGGACACTAGCCAGTGGCACGCCACTAGGCCCGCTTCGCATGGCAGTTTCGCGCCCACACTTCCTTCCGCTGCACTGGCCGCACCTCGATGGGACGCAGTAGGCGGGAGGCACGGAGGTTCAGAGTATCCATCTCCTCCGGGCTGGCACAGTAGTTGCTAAGCACTTTTGTACTCTAAAGCCTCATATAAGGAGATCAAAGCCCAGATGGGGGTGGACAGGTCAGTCTCGCCGCCGCAAGTCGGTCCTCAGCGGCTCCCGACCGACTCACTGCAGAGCCGGTGCGCTCGGGCGAAGGTTGCCCACATATGCTCCTCCGCCGCGGGAGCCCCAGGATCGACCCTCACTCAACGCCTGGCATCCGCTTCCCGGGCCGTTCTCTTTCAGCAGCACACAGCCCTGTGGCCAGCGATCAGCCCAGAAAGTGGCAGCGAGGTCATCAATACAACAAAGGCGGCCCCAAGCAGCACCTTCTGTCTCGTAAAAATTGCCGGGTCCCGCCCTGGGGGCGGAGTGGAGCCGGGTGGGGAGAAGTAGCAGGAGATACCCTGAGCCCTCTCCGCCCTATTCCACAACTCTGCATTCATTTGAAATGTTAATGTTTTGAAGCTTCCCTCTTGGCCCGGATCTCTCTCCTTTAAAGTAGGCTGAAGCCTCTGGGATTAATAAACAAACCAAACAGGCATTTGATTGGGGTGGGAACCGGGTAAACATTTGTTGGTCCAAAAGAAAGAGGCAGGTGGTAACGTAGACAAACGCGGGTAAATTATTTCACGGCCCCAGCCATTCGCTTTAAAAAGACTCCTTTGTGCACTGGTTCCAGGAGTTGGAGAAGTTTTACCAATCAACAGACCCTTATTTGCACCCTCCAGACTGAGAGCTCACACTGCGCGGGGCTTTCACCCCGCCAAGCACAGAGGAAATCAGGTCACGGGAGGGAGGCGGGGCGGGATGGGGCCGCGGTGAGGCGGAGCCAAGCCCAAGACCCGCCCTGGTCCTGCTGGGCGAGTCCAGCCCCGCAGCTCCACTGCGGAGCAGCTGCTAGGACTTCAGATTTCCTGGGGTATCCTGAGGATGGTGAAGCTGGCCGGTAGGCCTGAACCTAACACAGCCAGCCATCGCGCCCGAAGAAGACACTGAGGCGGGTCACAGCGGGTGCTCTTAAAAATCTTGGCATGCATTTCCCCGTCCACATTTGATAATTTGTCAGGGTATTGCCAAAATATAACCGAGGTGAATTCCTTGCTCAGCCAAGCTGCTAGCGATGATAATAGTTCTCGCAGACACTTTAGGAGCACTGACAGACGCTGTTCAAAGCCCTTCACATGGATTAATCTGTGATGAGACATAAGCCATCCACTCGCTTCTTCCTAGAAAGGGTACATCACCTGCTCTCCATCCATTCTCGTGGGGTGAGAATTGGGGCGCGCGTCCCGCTGTTTATGGGGTCCCAATTTTGCAGATATGACTCCTGGTACCTGTGTGTGCTGGAGAAGGGCTATAGAGGTCACCAGGAAGCAAGAGCTGTTTTGTCTTCCAAAAGCTTTTGCCTCAATCTGGGAAAACCCAATAGAGGAATGATCATTTTTCAACCATGGGAGCCAACATTCATACATAACGAAGGAAGTCACACGAAGGACAGAATTCTTTCCCACTCTCCTGGGAGAGGCCCCTCAGCCCAGGGAATCTTCAGAGCTTCCCAAATTACCCACACTAGAAGTCAGGCTGGGGTGTATATGGAGCAGTGGTTGCTCTCTGAGGAGCCCTTCTACCCACCCAAAGGCTGGAGTTGGTCACTCCAGTCCAAATTCCAGTCCAGGTTATTTTTCATAAGCATTTCTTAGAGGAATCCGGTTCCTCCCTTTTATCTGCCCCAAGGGCAGTTGTAGATGCCCTGGGCCAGCTGAGGGACACAGGGAAGGGAAGAACAGTTTACAGTAGAGGAGCTCCCATATACCCCAGTGATAGCATCTGGGTGCTGTCAGAGTACCCAATGGGCAGGGTGGAAAGAGATTGTAGATCACCTGGTTAAGAGAAAGAACTGGCCTCAAATTGGTGAATAAGCCTAGCTTTGTACACATTTGTTTGCCCCTTTACCCTTGGTGCTCACAGATGCATCATCTCCCAGGTCTGCTATACCTTCCTGCCGGCACTAGAACATTCCTGGTTCCTCCAACCTGGCCTCTTCCTTTAAATACCTGTGAGGTCTTAACCAGATTCCCACTCCTCTGGGCAGACCTGGTTTGAAAGAACAAAAAAATGGGGTTCTTCTACCTGGCATGATCTTAAGGGCCTAGGATAATAGCACATGCTTCATTTTTGTAATTCTTGGAAAGACAGACACCTCTTAAACAGCTGGGTGACCTTGGGCAAGTCATTTATCTTTGTTCAGTACTCCTAAAGTTTCTCATCAGCACAGGGGTGGGATAATACATCTCTGAAAGGGAGATGCAGGGAAATCTTCACTGTAAACTCAGCACCTGAAAGCCCGCTCACCTGTGTTAATGCATGCTCTCCTGAGGCTCCACTTTAAGATGTCACTCCCACACTGTCATGCGCCCTGGAAGTGAAATACCTGAAACCAAATCACCCTGGCATCCTAGTTTGGGTGAGCAGCAGCCAGAGGCAGATTGGCTTTCAGAGCAGGTGACAGACAGCCCAGAGGCCTCTCTCCTATAGTGGTAGGTAAGCAATCAGGTTAACACCACCTCATTGCTGGGATGGATCTTGCTTCCAGCAGGGCATCCCATTGCCTCCTGCATAGGAGGTGAGCCCAAGCAGATCTTCACAGAAATTCAATAGCCCTGTTCGGCTTTCACTGTTTCTGTCTCAATGATATTAATCCCTAGTCCACCAATGGTTCTCAGAACTATTTTTCAACATTTCTAAGATTAATATATAAACTCATTATCCATTTCCAAACTTATTAGAGGCACAAAATATCTAGATAACCAAAACGCCATATGCTTGATTTTCTGTATCTTTTAATTTAGAACCTATGGAAATAAGGAAGAGAGGATAATTGACTTATATGGAGAGTATATGACACATGGTCAAGTTTCACAAGTGGAGAGGGAGGGTGGTCCAGGCAGAGGGGACTGCATGAGTCCTGCAATAGAGGCTTGAGACCCTTGAGTAGTCTTTGTATATCTTGGGAGAAGAGACACAAACCAGGTGTGTGGTAGAGTGACAAACATCTGTTAATGCCAATGCAAATATCAGTGGATGTGAACTTTTTTCTGGGGGGGCACTAAAGTTTTTTTAAAAGAAGGAAATGGTTTATTAAATTTATGTTTTAGAAACACCATTCTGGTGGCTGTTCAAGAGTGGATTCATTTTTTAATTACTTTTTTAGAACAGTTATAAGTTCACAAAAAAATTGAACATACAGTACAGAGAGCTCCCATTTACTTCCTACTCTGCCCCCACATTTTATTATTGATGTCTAGTATTAGTGTGATATATTTGTTGTAATTAATGAGCCAATATTCATACATTATTAACTAAAGTCCATAGTTTACATTAGGGTTCACACTCTGTGTTGTATAGTTCTGAGTTTTGAAAAATGCATATTATGAACCCAGCATTACAGTATCATACAGAAGCATTTTACCACCTTAAAAATTCTCAATGCTTTGCCCACTTCTCCATCTCCATGAACCCATGATCTTTAGTGCTGCCTTTTCCAGAATTTCATATAGTTGGAATCATATAGTATGTAGCCTTTTCAGACTGTCTTCTTTCTCTTAGTAATATGCATTTAAGGTTTTTCCATGTCTTTCTGTGGCTTGATAGTTCATTTCTTTTGGTAAGTCTATTTTATATTTTCCTTCAATAAATATTTACTGAACTTCTATATCAGTATTCTTCCATAGAAATATAATGAAAGTCATGAATTTACTTTTTCTAGTAGCCACATTAAAAAGATAAAATTTACTTCAATAACATTCTATTTAACTCAATATATTAAAAATATTATTTCAACATTTAATCAGTATAAAAATTGAGATACTTTATACATTTTTTATACTAAGCCTTCGAAATCCAGTTTGTACTTTATATTTTCAGCACATTTCAAGTGGACTAGCCATATTTCTAATGTTCAGTGGATACACTCAGCTGGGCAGTGAAGTACTATGCTGGGGATAGGGCAGGGATCAGAATGGACAAGGTTTCTGCACTCATGTAGTTGACAGTCTAGGGTGGGAGATAGATAATAAAGAAGTAAAATCATTTCAGAGAGTGATAAGTGTTACTGAGAAAATAATGCACTGTAATTACACAGAGACTGGGAAGCTGATTTAGATTGCCTGAGCAGTCAGGAAAGCCTTTCCAAGGCTGAGATCCAAATGAGGAGGCATTAACCATCAATTATCTATTGCCACAATAATGCTGTAGAACAAACCACTCCAAAATTCAGAGGCTTAACATAATAAGTAGTTATTATTGCTCATGAGTCTACAAGTCAGCTGGGCAGTTCTTCTGGTCCCACGTATGCTCACGCATGCATCTGTGGGTGGCTGCACATCAGGTAGGTAGCTATGCTGATCCTGGTTAGGCTTGCATGTTTGGGGGCTGCTGGCTGTTGATTGGTTTTGGATGACCTCAGCTCTTTTCCATGTGGCTTCTCATCCTCCAGCAGGCTAGCCCAGGCCTGTTCTCATGGAGGCAGGGATCCAAGAGAATGTGGAAGCTGTCAAGGATTCTTAAGGTTCGGGCTCAGACTGTATCACTTTTGCCGCATTCTTTAGGTCAACGCAAGCTACAAGGCCAGCCTACATCCTAGGAGGAGCTGTAAAGTCACGTTAAAAAAGATGTGCATACAGGGAAGGATGGAAAATTCAGGCAATTTTTGCACTTAATCTCTCATATTATTTAAAAAGCTTTCAATTCCACCAGGACGTTATGACTGTAAACTTAAATGTGCCAAATAAATTATCTTCAAAATATAAAAACAAAAATCAAACTACAGGGAAAAATTGACAAAATTACTCTTATAGTGAGAAATTTTAATGCATCTTTTGTAGTTGATAGGTTAACCACACAATAAAACATTAGCATATCAACAGATAGAGTTGAACATAATTTACAAGGTTTTCAGTCAACAAATACTTATGACATACTTTCTGCATGTGAGGTACTACTCTAGATGTGCTGGGCATATAGTAGTGAACAAAAGCCAACAATCCTTGTCCTCACAAAGTTTATATTCTAGTAGAAGAAAACAAATAAGAAGTTAATATGTAAGACAAACAGATGACTACTATGGAGAAAAAATGACAAGGTAAGGAGTTGAACTTAAATAGCATGGTTAAGGTAGGCATTACTGAGGAGACACTAGAGTGAAGACCTGAAAGAGGTGAGGGAGTGAGTCGTGTGCATATCTCCAGAACTAGTGGAGGGAACAGCAGCTACAAAGGCCCTGAGGCAGGAGCTGGTTTGGCAGGTTCTAGCAGTAGACAGAGGCAGGCTTGGCACTGTGGAAATGGATTAGAGTTGTCAGAGGCCAGAACATGTAGGACCTTGTAGGCCATGATAAGGATTTTGGATTACAGTCTTGAGGAAGCCCCAAAAGGGTTTTTGTTTGAGGGGGAAAGGATGAAAACTCTGGAGAGAAGAGGGCTGTTTCAAGACAAGCGTGAGGTAGCTGGACCTTTAGAGGTTGCGGGGTACCAATCCTTGTAAGGCAACATGTCTCAAGGGAATTTCCCTAGCTTTGTCTTTCAACTAGACAGCAGTTTACTTCCCAAAGGATATCACCATCTCCAGAGAATATATTCCAATTATCCTGGAAAACAAAGTAATTGGGATTATAGCATTATTCATTTGCTCAATGCTCAGAATGAAAACCTATCCAAAGCAAGAACAGAAGGTAACTCAAGAAAGCACTCCCTTCTCCATTGGGAAAACCGTCAACAATTTATGGATTCACAGGTTAAGTGAAACTATTGTTGGTTTTGAGTCACTGATAAATGCCCTGAAAATTTTTTTCTCCAGATAAATGCCCTGGAGAAAAATAAACTAGGAATAGTGAGCATTCGGGAGTAGGGGTGTTACAATTTAAAATAGGCTGGTCAGGGAGAGATTAATTGAAAAGTCATATCTGCCCAGTCTGGGCAGAGCAGAGTTGGGGAGTGTCAGAGAGGGAAAGGCAGAGTCTGGCCCACATCTTGTAGGTTGTTCTAACACAACCACTACGAGGGCCAGTGTATGATTTATAATTTTATTATTCCACATTCTATGATGAGGAAAAATTTTCTGTACCCAATGTGGTAATTTCTGATTTCTAGTTCTCTGAATTTTGTTATATTTTACCACATATCATCAGAAAGACTAAATGGCAACTCCAGTTCTGAGTTTCTATGCCTATGCTAGAACACAATCACAATAATGGCAGAACAGGCACTTGTATTCATTTTTTAATTTTTGCAGGATTTCCTTTTTTTCAGTTAAAGCAAAGTATGAGTCCACCTGAGTGGAACTCAAGGTCATGGGGTTCTGCCCTTGTCAAGAAAGCATACAAGAGGGCAGCCTGCAGTATCAAAGGGTACAAGCTTGGATCAGATCCAGGATTTCAGTTTCTGGCATAACTATGACATTTAATACGGAAAAAAAATTAGACATCTGAGGGCTTGCACAGAGGCATTCTAGCAAAGAAGAAAGCACCTACTGACTAATTGGTGTGTGAGTGAAGCAGGTTCAAATGAAGTGAAGAGAACCAATCTAGTGCAGTATAAACTGAAGGAACTGAGAAGACAAAAACCTGCTTGCTTATGTGTTATCCACCTGGATGGAGTCCAGTTCACTCGCTGTGGTGTGAAACTCAGGGCTATGGCAAGAGAATGGAGTAGGGTCATTAGGGAAGGGGCCCTTAACCCCCAGGGACCATGGACCTGGTCTGAGGCCTATTAGAAACTGGACTGCACCACATGAGGTGAGTGGTGGGTGAGGAATCGAAGCTTCATATGTATTTTCAGCTGCTCGCCAGAGCTAGCATCGCCACCTCAGCTCTACCTCAGATCATCAGGTATTAGATTCTCGTAGGAGCACCGGTCCCTGGTGCCAAAAAGGTTGGGGACTGCTGATTTAGGGCATTTGCTTGCCATGTTGGAACCAAGGAGGCAAAAGGTAAAGATGGTGGTATAGTCTGCAGGCCCAGAGTCTGAACATCCTCTAGGAGGGGCCCTAGAGTGGGCAGGCTCTCCACTTGTCTTGAGTGTGGGGCACATGAGGGTGGGAGGCCTAGCACAGCTCGGCTCAGTATTTTTTATTTTATTTTTTTACTTTTCAAATCATGTACCATTTTCTACCAGATTTAAGAATGTCTACAAGTAATAATGGAAATTCAATGTTTAAGAAAAAGTTTGATTCCTTCATTAGTTGCAATACCTTGAGTGAATGCCAACCTATTTTTTCACCTGTCAAATAAGGATAACAGGGAAGGATGTAAATGAGGCTCTCTGGAAGCCTGGCATCATACCTGACGCATAGTAGGTTCTTAATGTTCTCCCTTTTCCCTCCCTCATCTAAATGAAAAATATTAGGTTGCTGACAAATGCTATGGGTATACTTTAAATCAGTGCTTGTCAACCTCTAATGAATGTGAGGATGAATCACCTGGGGGAATCCTGGTAAAGTGCAGATTCTGATTAGGTGGAGTTGGGGTGGGGACAAGCATGTGGCATTGCCAATAAGCTCCCATGTTAAGCCCATGCTGCTGACTTGGACTCTTTAAGTAGCAAGAATTTAACATTACTAAGTTCCATTACTTAGCACAACTACCACAAAAAAAGCCCCCAAAAGAGCGCCACAGATTGTCTATTCCTTTAAAAAATTAACTCTTCTACTTCAGCTTAGTGCAGTCACTGATCCAACCAAAGTACCCAGCACCAGCCAGGCCAGGGCACAGTGACATAGTGCTCTCCTACAGGGAGAGCTTGAAATTGTTTCCCCACCACTTTTGGCGTTTTAATCTTAGCTTTTGCCTCTGATAATTACTCCTAATTAGCACCCACCACCTTGTCATTTAAATAATTATAGTAAGTGCAGCTTACATCTCTGCCGGCAATCTTCAAACAATCTTGGCAATCTTCAAACCAACCGATAAAACAAGATCCTATGCTCTTTTTAAAAAGACAAAACTGACCCAAATAAAAGTTATGTGCACACCACCAACAGTGGAATACATAGACCTGTTATAACTTCCATTCATATGAGCCACCTAAGAGTTGATTTATTTTGAACCAAAGAAAGTACCGCATAGTATTCGGGAAATTGTAAATGTCAGAATATAAATTTTGCAAGCAGTGGCACAAAAATTCAGCCATACTCAGTTCTGCGTTAAATTACTATTGGGAAGGACTACAGGATCTCTGAACTTTTTTTCCCTTTATGGAGTTTTCAGAACATATTGGAAGAGCCTGGTAACTTCTGGGTGCCTTCAAAGCCAATTATTCATTTGTGGAACAAGGGGCGGCTTTTCACTGAAAGTAATTAGTAGTTGTCTAATTTTCCAGGGGGATCTCCATTAGCTGCCCAACAAACACAGGGCCATCGGAGCCCGATGAATCATGCGCCTCTTAGGAATTGACTGCGTTACTCTTTAGAATGTTGTTTTCCCACTGCAGCCTCAAAAAAGAAAAAACAAAACAAAACCCAAACTATCTACTTTTCTGAATAAGTAATACACTGACCCCCAAAAAACCTTAAGTGGAGCAAAGAGTGTGTACAGCACAAAACACTC
>NW_006438113.1:788622-819953 GCF_000325575.1 Pteropus alecto
CTATTACCTCCCACCTCCCTGTCTTCCCCAGAGGCAATCACTGGTTCATTTCTTTAAACTTTTTACTATGGAAAATTTCAGATGTACGAGTCAGAGAAACTGAAATAATGAGCCGGTGTGTTTGCATGACACAGCGTCAACAATGAAAAACATCTCGCTGGCTTGTTTTATTCTTCCTCCAGTTTTTATGAGTAATTTTAAAATAAATCCCAGACTGACCACAACATTTTATCCGTCAAAACTTTAGTACACTTTTTTAAAAAATACATAACCGCATTGCCGTTATCACCCAAAAAGGTTGATGATAATTCATTAATACCATCCAATATTCTCGGGGTCACTTTTAACAGGTCCGGGACAGACGGAGAGAGAACGACGAAGGTAAGGGTCGAGGGGCCAGAGGGGGCGCATTAAAGAGACGCGGCCTCCCTCGCTCGTGGCTGCAGCTGTCGGGTGCCTAGCGTTCCGGGTCTCCCCGTTCCCGCTATCGTTACCTGCACCAACTAGGCCCGGTCGAGGGCGGCTCCGAGCCGCGGGCTCCCGGCCTCCCCGTTCCCGGGCGGCGGCCCAAGCAGGCCCGGCGCAGCTGTACAACCCACCGTCCCAAGACACTGGCGTGTCCCTGGAGGGGAAACGATTGACACAGCTGCCTGCACTGCGCCCCCAGCCCTCCCCCGCGACACCTGCAACTCTGGGCGGGACCAGGAGCTGGAACTGGCTCCCGAGCGGGGGGAAACCATGGCCGCGGAGCAAGTCCGCCCGTCTCCCGATCGCGCGCGGAGTTCTCAACACCCACGACCTCGCGGACCGGGACTACAACTCCCGTCGTGCCCCGCGGTCGGACCAATGGCGGGCGCCCGAGCATGCGGGGCGCGGCGCCT
Organism: Pteropus alecto; assembly: GCF_000325575.1. Taxonomy (NCBI): domain Eukaryota; kingdom Metazoa; phylum Chordata; class Mammalia; order Chiroptera; family Pteropodidae; genus Pteropus; species Pteropus alecto. Next base: position 789,504 of record NW_006438113.1, read on the forward strand.
GCGCGGCGGTTTGAGTAAGCGGCTGCGCGATTGGCTGCGGGGTCGGGCGGCCGCGCGGGGCCTGTGGGAAGCGGAGTGACGGAGCGAGCGGCTGTTGGAGGAAGGAGGTGGGGGGCCGGGAGCGCAAATGGCGTTGAGATGGTTCAGGGCCCTGTTCAAACTCCAGCGCTGACCATTCACCGGCGGAAGCGGCGGCGCAGGAGACGGCGGCGGCCCAGCGGAGGCACGTAGTGGGCTCCGGTGGCCACGGAGGCCTAGGCCAAGGCCCGCTGGCGGCGCTCAAGGCGGGGAGGGAAGTTGCGGTGCTGCCGCTCCTCCCCCCCTCCACCGGGTTCCTATTTACCGCGAGTAGAGTCGCGGGTTCTGACGGTGGCGGAGCCCCTTGCTCCTCTTCGTTCACCAGCCGGCCCTGTTCTCCTGCGCGGGACTCCGGCGCCCGCCCGTGGGCAGCTGGGGGCGGGAGAGGCGGAGGCGGCCCGAGGCCAAAGCACCGGCCAGGCGCCGAGGGTAAGTAAGGTCTCGGGTGGCTGCCTAGGCCCGGAGCGAGCCAGTGAGGGTGGGGGAGGCAGGGGTCTGGCAGGGGGTGATGGAAGTCTCGCTATCTTACCTACCGGCCTCTAAGGAAGTTGGGCAGGGGAACGGCATAAACTCTTTTTTCTCTTTTATTTGTCCTTTTTCTGAGTTCTTTCTGGGCGGCTGCTGATATACTTCTTTCCCCAAGCGCGGTCGAGTGTGCTGGTTTTAGCCCCAAATCCTTGGTCGTCTTTTTTTCTGTCCCTGGTCGCCACAGAGGCCTTTACACTGCCCTGGGGATTCGGTGGCCGAGGCTTCCGGGGCGTCGGAAGCAACATCCCTTTCCTGGGCGGTGGGGGCGGGGAAGAGAAAAGTTGCGTGATCCTCCAGCAGGAGGGGGGCCGCCTCTCCCGGTACCCCTTGGCGCACGACCGCCTGCAGGTGAGGATTTCTGGGTGATTGGTTTTGCCCTTTCCGGCTTCATGCCTTAAGAGAAGCCCCTAAGCCATTGCGGGAGCCAAAAGACTCTAGATTTGAACGGAGGTTAAGTGTGAGGACTTTTTATCCCAGCGCACTTCCCTGAAAATTCGACCTGGCTTTGGGCTAAAGAAAAGGCCCAGCGACCGAAAAAATTTGGTTTTGAATCATTCTTTCCTTCATAGTTAGGATGATAGTCTTTGGAAGTGAAAGCCTGAGCAAGATAGCCTGTTTACTTGAAATATACTTAAAATGTGTCAAGTATGGCTGCACACTAATTTTTGAATTTATACATACTTTACATTCTAGGCTTAGAAAATGCCATCACAATAATCTGTCTAGAGACTTTTTAAAAAATGCATTGTGGGAACTATAAAGGAAATGAAAAGTAGGGATATTATATAATGAACTCCCATGTATTCATCTCAGATTCACGTTATTAACTCTACATTAACTTTTTCTTGTTTACACGCTTTAACTTCCACACTCAAAGCGAGTCATTGACATTTCATGAATATTTCAGCATACATTTGTAAAAGACATGAACTTTTTAAAAAAAAATTATGATTTTTTTTATCTTTTAAAATAACTAATTCCTTAGTATCAAACATTCACCTGCAGACTTTCAGCTTGCTACAGTGAATGCTTTGTGGTTCTGGGACCATTTTTGCGATGAGTTTTTCTGGTGTATACGTAAAGGAGCCCAAGTCTAGATTTTTGGTTTGGCCTTTAGTCAGCATTTTTAGGTCATTACCATGTAAGTGTATCCATGAAGTTCCAGCTTTGTTGGTGTTTATAAATGGGTCTATACAACAGGGCTTTACATTCTTGGAGGAATAAAAATAAATTATTTTGTTATACTTGTAGCTGCCAAATATACTTAGTTTTGTTTAGGCTGTACTTAAGAAAGACAAGATCCTTAGTGTAGGTCTACATTACAAGGGGAAATAGAACTCCCTTAGGCATGTTAAAAGATCTTCAAACCTGTGTAGTCTTAATGCAGATGTGTGTGATGACTATATTATTTTGTCAGATTGGAATTGTTTAACCAAACGTGAGAAGGGAAAATAGTCCACTAAATATATATAAAACTAAGTTTATTGTGATTCATTATAAATTGCAAGAATTTAAGTTAATAAAGGGAAAACATTTATAGATCAAAACATTCAGAAATGTAAGTCACATATTCTAGTTGTATTGTAAATTTCAAAGTAGGAAGATTTTTTTCCAACCTCTAGGCAATTGTTCATTTTTTTCTAGTTATATTTTATATATTGATATTTAAACATTAGGTCAAAGTGTAAGAAATGGGTAACAATTGATAGTCTTTAAAAAAGTGCTGTAACTTGTTTTTAAAAATGTTTGACTCTTGATTTACTGTTCTGAAAATTTTGTCCCAGTATTTGTTATTAATAGTGTAGATAAATTAGGTGAATAAGTTTATCTTTTATAATGTGAAGAGGTAAGTTACCGCTTCGTTTAATAATCCATGGGCCACTGTAATATGCTGGAGTCCAACAGCTCCAGAAAATGTAACTCGGCAAATGAGCACAGCACTATAGGGACAAGGAAGGTAGAATAAGTATAGTTTCTTGTGCTTAGGGAAATGACCAACTAAGGACTGTTTTTCAAGTCACATTTTAAATTACATTTGACCAAGAATCAGTATCGTTAAGGTTAGGTTAAAAGCTGCAGGTTCTAATACATGAAAAAAATATAAATAAGTGCTCTGAAATTTCAAAAAACTAAATTTAGTCAACTATTTGATATTTCTGAGATCCTGCAAAAAATGAACATTTTGTGTTTAAGATTTTATATTGGGGTAATTACCCTATTAATATTTTTTTAAGGCAAAAGTGATGTTTGTGAGAATTGCAAGTAGATTGGTTTGAAGCATTAAAAAGTGAACATTCCCCACTATAAATTGGTTTTGTGTATGCTGAGTTATAAGTTGGTTAGTCTTACTTTGTAAGTAGCATATGAATATGTGCTCATTGTAAAAAAAATTGACATGTGGAAGTATATAGAGTAAAAAATGAGCCTCTCTCTTTACACTCTATCTCCATATTTATTTGACAGTTTTTAAAGATTTTATCTTGAATGTTGAAAAGCCACTTGGGGAGAATTCTTAGGTTCTTATTTTTAAATTCAGTGTTAACACTTAAGTATTTGATGATTATATATTTTCTTACATTTTTTTCCCCACAGAGAATATGAAACAGGTGTCAAAATGACATCCAGATTTGGGAAAACATACAGTAGGAAAGGAGGAAATGGCAGTTCAAAATTTGATGAAGTCTTTTCCAACAAACGGACCACCCTTAGCACAAAATGGGGAGAGACCACATTTATGGCTAAATTAGGGCAAAAGAGGCCTAATTTCAAACCAGATATCCAAGAAATTCCGAAGAAACCTAAGATGGAAGAAGAAAATACTGGTGATCCTTTTGGATTTGATAGTGATGATGAGTCTCTACCAGTTTCTTCAAAGAATTTAGCCCAGGGTAAGGGTTCCTCTTATTCTGAAACTAGTGAAGCTGCTCAGCTGGAAGACGTCACTTCAGTACTTGAAGCTAATAGCAAAATTAGTCATGCGATGGGTGAAGACAGTATTGTCTCTGATAAATGCTTACATTTGGAGGATACTTTGCTTGAGAAAGAAAAGAGCACAAATCGAATCTTAGAAGATGATGCAAGTAAAAGTAGCTGTGCTAAATTAACGACTTTAGGTAAGTTTTGATTTTCTTTCTTCTGAGCCCAAAGAACTTTATGTAAGCCATTTAGTTAAATGATTTAAATTCTAAAATATTTTTGGGTTTTCTTTCTGCATTTATGATTAATGGGGACTATAGATAATTTTGTAAAAGTTAAGAACTTCAAAGAAACCAATTGGTGGTTGAAATTTTATTTAAAACAACTTGGATAAAAATGTTTCCAGGCTATTACTTATGGTACATTTTGAGAAGTCTCATAATCCCTAACTCCAGTTTCAATAAGAAACATTTCTTTTTTGTTGTATTAGGATTCCACAATATCTCATTTCTATTACTGTGGAGGATTTGGGTGGTTACTGACAATGAAAATGAGATGAGCATTTAGAATGAGGATTAGATTTTGGAGTGTTAGGCTTTCCTTCAAAACTAGTTTAGAAAGATTAAGGAGGTATTGAGCCCAAACATTAAAGAATTTAACTTCATTGCAAATTAAGATTAGTTCATAGTCTGGCACCAGTAGCAACTTGTATTAATAGCTTTTAATACACTAAATCAGTTGTATTTTTAAAATGTTAATTTGTAAATTTGGCATCTAGTGTTCACTCTTAACACAATATATTTTATCAGTTGTACCCCTACTCCTTTTGTAAAGGATTTGAGACAAATGATACAAAGTGCAATTAACTAAAAGACTGAAGAGATAAAAATTGAGGGTGACAGGTAGACAGTGTTTGCCTTATCAGCAATAGGACCTGGATAGCACTGTAGTTGAAAACAAACTTTAGTTTTTGACTTTTTGGTAAAGTTCAGTGGTATGAAAGGTTATGTAGATCTCATATTTTGAAAAGAAGTAAAAACCAAACTTTTTAGTACTCAATTCTTAAGAAGAATTTTGTTCCTTGGAGGCAAAATAAAAGGTGCCTCAAACAGTATGATAAAAGACTCTGCCTTGCATGGTTACAGTAAAAATGCTGAACATTTTCACTCCCTTTTCTCACCCTTGGATGAGAGGATGAGCCAGCTGTTATTGTCGTTCACTTGATTTTCTCAGTTAATTCTAATTTGGCAGTCCTTACACTTTACCCACATTTCTTCTGAAGCATTGTTTATATCTTCAGGTTAGGTTAACATTTTATTAAAAAGCAGAGCATAAAAACTGTTTCCTGGATCAGCTCCCAAAAATGTATTGGAATTGTAGAACTGTTGAGCCAAAACAAATTTTTAAGTCAGATCTCTTCATTTTATAGAGGAGGCTCAAAGAGGTCAAGTGACTATCCAAGGTCAGCTAGTGGCAGAATTGGACGAGATTAATTTATTGATTTTCAACATGTTGAGTACCTACTGTGTGTCCTCTACTGGATGAGATTAACTTATTGACTTTCAACATGTTGAGTACCTACTGTGTGTCCTCTACTAGATGAGATTAATTTATTGATTTTCAACATGTTGAGTACCTACTGTGTATCCTCTACTTTACTAGACTCGGAGTGTTTTTTCACTTGTCTAGTGTTCTTAATGCCATATCTTACTATATTCTGATACTCGATTCACAATGCAGAGTAGATAGGCTGGAGGAAGGAAGATGAGGCTAGGGAAATGGTTAAACTGGTCAAGGAAGGCAGACACAGGCTTTCCCAAATGTTTTGTTTTGGAGAATAGGTTGTGATTTGCAGGCAGAGGATATCAAGAGGATGTATGTTTATGTAGAAGGAATATTAGCTTCCCAGTCTAATGTAGCTGAGTTATAGTTCTGGTGCTGATGCTGTGGCCTGGCGAAATCCAAACTCCATTATGATGGGTTTGTGAAGAGAAAATATACTAAAATACAGTCAGATGGATGTTCAGGAACATCTTGTCTCTCTCTCTCTTCCTTCACAAGGCACCCTTAGTGGGAAGGGAATGATATAGCACTATGAATATTTCATTTTTCCTTTTCTCCTTTGGCCACCCAGAGCAGCTCCCTGTAGGATAAGAAGAGAACTTTGAGGGAGTGCTTTTGATTCTCATGGTAGTCTTATCCTAAGTTGTTCTTATAAAACACAAATTCATATGTTTACAAGTTGGTTATAGTTCTGGAAATACTTCTATATGTTATGACCTTTTTCCCTTTGTCTCTCCTCTGTAAAATTTGGACATTTCCCCATGTCCGAACTTTTATTATGTCTGTCGGATTGTCATTGACTTTACTTTCATTCAGAAAGCCTTCTGATTGTTGTTGAAGTTTGGAAACCCAAAACTAAGTTTTTGACTAAAAGGATCTCTATAAATCTAAAGTGGTTCCTAACCTTTTCTGAATTAGCAATTCTGTTGAGAATGATAAAATTTTGAACTTCAGATGAAAGTGCCCATGTACCTACTTAGGTCTCAGAAATCTCTGAAATCCTTTGCAGGTCATGTTCAGGCATTTTATTCAAGAACCTTTGAGAAATTCTAAGATCAAGTTTGTTCAGAGTGTGTAAGTTAAGTGCCATAGTATCCTTTCAGTGGAATGTTCCTACTTATTTAAACCGTTTTTCACTGTGTAATTAGAGTAGTCTCCCCTTATCTGCAGGGAACACATTCTAAGACATCAGTGGATGCCTGAAATCATGGATTAGTACTGAGCCCTATATATACTGTTTTTTCCTATACATACCTATCAAAGTTGAATTTGTAAATTAGGCACAGTAAGAAATTGACAACAATAAAATAAAAAATTATACCGTAATAACAGTTATGGGAATGGCTTCAGGGTTATTATTAATTAAAATAAGGTTTATTCGAACACAGGCAGTGATGATCATCTGATCACTGAGAAGGTTAAGTGACGAATGGATGGGTAGCATATACAGTGCGGATCCGCTGGACAAAAGGATGATTTCACGTCCTGGCAGGTTGGAGTGGGATGACAAGCGTGTTCATCATGCTACTCAGAACGGCGTGCAATTAAAAATTTATGTAGTTTTGGAATTTTCCATTTAATAATTTTGGATTGTGATTGACTGAGGACAACTGAAACTGGAAAACTGAATAAGAGGAAACTGCTGCTGTCTATACATCACATCAGTGAAAAAGGCTTATCCAAGTTCAAACCATTTCTCTTGGCATCAAGTTTAAAAGTGATCGCTTTGTCTATAGGAGTGTCTATGGTTAATTTTTAGGTACTATTAAAATTCTTTGTTTCAAATATTTTATACTGGATAGTACTTTTAAAAATTGTGGCTTAGTTAAAGGGAAAATTCAGAATGAGGTCATGGTAAAGCATCTAATGGTTGCCATTTTCCAAATAGATGTTTGATGGATCAGGGAACAGAAGCAAAATTACAAACTGTGAATGGGAACTGCAAGAAATAATTGAGTTGGTAAAATGTCCTAACTCTTGATTTAAAAAACAAAAACCAAAAAACTTTACCAGCTTAAATGGTTGTCAGTATATAGCAAATCTTGTTTCATTTGTTTTACATACTATTTCTACCTCCCATCCTCTATCCTGGATTATTTTAAAGCAGATTTAGGATTTCCTGTTTTATTTGCACATACTTTAGTTGCAGTTGTTGAAGCAGTGAATTCTCAAATAGGTGTACCACTTAAAAATGACAACAGGACCTGAAATTTGCCTTTTTAAGAGATCTCAGAATATTCTTTAGTGTGAAATCTAAGGCTGTGTACATTAAGGATAAAAGAAGGCTTTTCTTGCCTTTTATATGAGACTACTTCCATTTTCATCTTTGTGCTTTCTGCTGCAGGTTTTTATTCTGGACTCTAGAATAAAGTGTGCAAAGACTTATCTTTCTATTTGGCACACTTTCCTTGCCAGCCAGCTGGGATTCAGTCTACACATCCTGCCAAATATTGAGATAACTTCTGCATAGGCTTTTAATTTGCATGACTGGTTTTGTAGCCAGTAAATTTTTTTCATTTCCTTAAAGCTATACTATTTGTGTAACTTAGAGGGTTTTACTGTCAGGAAGTTAACTTTGATTTAGAACTGAGGATGATTTTTAGAAAGGGAAATGAATTGTTCTATTCCTGAAAGCTTAAAGTAGGCCAAGATCTTGCGTTCTGAGATGAGATTGTCACCTGCACATTGGATAAAATACAGGTGATTAATGAGGATTATTAAAGGATTCCGTCATTATCAGCAAGAGTTACTTTCCTTCATTTGGATATTGAATATATTTGTTGTATAGAATATACTTAAGTCATGCCTAAATTTAACTTCTTTCAAGAGAAGTGGGTAAGAGATCTATTATTTATTAAGTTCCTACTTTGTGCTGACCCCTTATATATCAATAGATCCTTAATCACAACTATGTAAGGCAGGCTTTACTCCATTTGAAAGAGGGTAAAGCATAGTTTAGAGAGGCTGAATAACTTGAACTGTTAAGTGGAAGATCTGAGAAACATTCAGTATTTTTCTCATACAGTGGTGCTGTATTCTGATGTGAATAAACTTAATTTTATCATTTTAAAGCTTTATATTTACAATAACAGACTGTCACTATACAACGTTTTATCTTGATGTTGGAAATAACTTTTGACAAAGGACAAAGGAAGGATTTCCTCTTGCCTTTATTTAAATAAGTTTTAAAAAGTAAGAATGATAGCCAAACCACTTTTAATACTTAGTGCATAAAACTGACTTTATTTTTACAGTTAATAAGTGCCTTTTACTTTATAATTCTTTGTATAAAAATGGAAATTCAACAAGTGAATTTTGAGACACTAATTTTAATTAAGTTAATTTTGTTTTAAAGTAGAACTTTAATTTCTTATAAATGATTTAGTAAAAGAATCATTCTCAAAGCTTGAGTAATAACAATAGTGTAGGTGACAACACATTTGTAGAGTACTTGATGCTTTTCAGAGCATTTGAAAATACAGGGTTAGATGAAGTCATTAAGGAGAGTGTAAGAGGAAAATGTACTGTGAAGAACTTGTAAGATTTAATGGTGGAGAGAAGAGGAAGAAAACTTAGAAGGATATTGAATAGATGCAACTAGAGCACCTGAAGGACAATCGGGCAAGTGATATTATATAGAGGTCAGCAGAAAGTTGTTTCATGAAGGGTCAACTGAATTGTAATGCTGCAAAGTTAGTAAATGTGAGGCTTGCAAAACAGGCATTGGAGTTTGCATCTTAGATTGGCGTGTTCTCTGAGTAGTGAGTATACCCAATGAGGAAATGGGGGTAGCAAGTTGTTAAAGATGTTTTGAGGGGGGAAAAAAGAGGGCAGTTAGAGTTTTGTGAGGGGTTCTGAAAGGTTTGATTTCATGAGAGAGTCTCGAAGCATAGGATCCAAAGCACAGGGGGAAAGTAGTCTTGGAAGAAGGGATGTTACCTTTCCTGGACAGGAGGGAGGATGGTTGAAATGTGAGCTTAGTGGGAGGATGGAAGGATAAGATGATTTATGGATGGAAGCATTTTTTTTCCCCTCAAAAAAAAAAAAAAAGAGGTTATCTCTGAAAGGGAGGGAGAAAGTAGGGCAGGGTAATATGGAGGCTGGAGGGGAGCGACAAAGGGTTCAAACAAATGTTGCAGAAAGTAGAAGATAGAGCTGTCTAGTGAGAGGATTTCTGGACTTTAATGGGGCCCTAGTTGAAGTTTGTATCACTAAAAATTCATGGTCACTACCCATTATATGAGTGAATGCGTTTCTCCCCCTCTGTTGGTAGGTCCCATCAACCAGAACCTACACAGAATATGGAATATTGGATAGGATTATTAGAATTATCCTGGATTGCCATTTTGCCTGAAAAGATGTGGAATAAACAGATAAAGTTAGGATATTGCCCGGAGAGTGATTGAAATGAAGGACTGTGGAATTTAAAATGTTCAGGAACGGACAAGGCTGGTGGATAGGAGAAAGGAAAGGAGGAGTCAGTATACTGAGGGTCTTATTAAATAAGAGTCAAGAATGGGATTACTGGAACAAGCAAGTTAGATAGTTGGTAGATTGTGATTTAAAGTGAGTTATTTGGTTTTAATATTTAAGAGGTGAAGCTTTTTAGGACATGACAAGTTCCTGATGAAATTGTGAGAACTGGGAGCTGAGATGGAATGTAGAAGAATGCTGATGGGAAAAGAAGATTAAAGAACTAGGAGGTCAGGAGGTTGGGATTTAGTGGAATGATAGCAAAACTGGCATGGAGGGGTACTTTATAAACCTTATGTAAAATCTTTAAATAAATGAATAAGAGGTCGTTCAATGATGGGTATGGGGAAGATTAGAGGGTGGCACTAGGTGGCACAAGCCTCAAAATAATGGGCTTTTATAAGAGAATGGAGAAGTAATAGTTTTATAAAGAGGCTTTGAAGCGCCAGCATGCCAGTGACCCCAGAACCATCCTACTCTGAGAACTCTGAAGGCTGCAGGAAAAAAGAGGCACTTAGGTTTCAGCTAGGATAAGGAAGTGGGGAGAGGGAATGAGCCTCCAGGTATATGTGAGTATCCACTGAGGGCCGGATACTCTGAATTTAAGGGTGTGGGTTGTTGGATTATGAGATTGGAAAGAAGTACAGATAATTTTGAGTATTAGAGTACAAGAGAAGGTAGATGACAAGATGTGTTTACATTTTGGATAGATATAAACATCGAAACAGATGAGAGGGATGATAGCTTTATAACCAGATTTTCCTAGAGCAGTTTTTAAACCTTTGTTCGCAAATCATCTAGAAACTAGTTTTTATAAACTGTCCCCACTTCATCTCCTTCCCCATGAATTTTCAAAGTTTGCACCTTCAAGGTCCCAATTGGAAACAGATGGCATGCCCCAGTTAGGCGAATACCAGGAAAGTTTATTTATAAAGGGGCTGTTTACAAAGATGTGAGAGGAATGTTAGGAAAAGCATAAGGCATGGTGCCCTGGCTTTGGTTAGCTGCAGTGAAGTTATTATCACCCATTTGCATAGGGACAGGGTGTTTATTTTCAGATAAACACCAAGGGATTATCTGAGCCATATAGAGGAAACCACCTTAAGACCACTGTCCTTTTGTTAAAGGCCTCATAAGGAAAGTGCTAGAGGAGTAAAATACCTGAACCTAACTTTCCTTTGTCCTGCTGGGGGCTCCTTGTGGGTGGAACCCAATAGAAGCCTGAGGGTAAGGAAACTTTTTGATACAAGTCAGCCTTCTAGGGCTGAGATCAGGGTGGAGAGTGGATCTGGAAGGACAAGTGAAAGATATATATCTGGGGTAATATCTAAAAAAGACCCAAACAAACCAAAAACACCAAACTGTGAAATTCTGTGGAAATGTATGTAATTATGTAATCACTATCAAGTTATAGAGTATTTTTTTAATTAATTACTATTATTTTTTTAGGTGAGGCAACCCTTGATTGCAAGGACTTTGTCAGCTTACAATCCCTTTTTTTATTTTTTACACCTACAGCACCTGGTTTTCCTAGGTGGTCTCCCATCCAAATAATAACCAGGCCTGACCCTGCTTAGCTTCCGAGATCAGACAGGATCAGGCTTTTACAGGGTAGCATGGCCATAGACAAGATATAGAGTATTTTTATCACCTCAAAAGTTCCTTCATACAACCCTGTGGTCAGTCCCTTTTCCAGTCTCCAATCCCTGACATCCACCTATCTGTTTTATATCCTTGTAGTTTTGTCTTTTCTAAAATGTCATATACATGGGGTCATGCAGTATATAGCCTTATGAATCTGGCTTTTTTCATTTAGCATAATGCTTTTAAGAGTATTCCATATTGTATGCATCAGTAGTTCATTCCTTTATATTGCTGAGTATTTCATTGGGTATATGTTTCATAATCCATTTACTGGTTGAAGGACATTTGGGTTGTTTTCAGTTTTTGGTAATTATGAATGAAGCTACTATAAACATTTATGTTTAAGTTTTTGTGTAGACATGTCCTTATTTCTCTTGGGTAAGTACCGAGGTTTGGGATTGCTGGTTATAAAAATATTGATCTCATTTAAATGTTTACAAAGGATACAGTTTCCTGTAAAATAATAAATAATATAATTTTCTATTAAAATGGGCATTTAAAAATAAAACATGCAGTTTAGTTATAGTGATTTCTTTTAACCTTTTTATAGTAAAATAAAACAGATACAGAAAATCACACAAAACATAGAAATATATAAGTTGAGCTTAATGAATTATTTATAAGAGCAACAGCTGTATATCCACCACCCACCTCAAGAAATGGAATTTTGCCAGCCACTCCAGAGCTCTTTCACCCTCCAAATAACTGCTATTATTGAGCAACTGCTGTTATCAGTAACTGTCTTTTCTCATACTCTCCTTCTTGATTGCAGATGCCATAATTATTTGCTGTTCATTTTCATACATTAAAAAAAAATGTGTTCTTTAACAGCCCAAAGAGTTGTAGTGCTCCTTTTACTTTTTGAAATTGTATTTCTGTCCCACTTCCCCTTCAGAATTTTTTCCTAATGAATATATTTGTGTTTGGTCCTTTAATGGTTATCCTTTTCATAATTCTTTGTATAAAAATATATAAATTTAAATTTAAACTTATAAGAATTTTCTGTGATTATAATGCTCTAAATATTTAAAAATTCTAGTATTACATAATTGATCAAATATGAATGCTATACATTTTAAAGGCAAGTTTATTGGAAATGTATCTCTATGACATGGGTGGGGCTTTTTAAAATTAATTCATATGTATGTGGATGACTGTCATTTGCTAAAATAAGAAAAGGATTTGGCATCAATCTATTCTTATTTTTTGGTACATGTAAATATAGAGAAACCATATTGACAAAGTTGATGGAAAGAGTTTTTGTTTTATAGCAGTTTCTAATTGGAAAACAACAGTTGGAAAACACCTGACGTGCAAAGGATTTGTTACAGAATTCTTAGAGTTACTCAGTTATTAAGCACAGAAGCCAATAATCAACCACATTATATTTCTATAGGTCATGCACCACAGAGCAATGTACCATAGTAATATTAGAGACAGGTGAGTGATATGCCATTATTCATAAGTGGGAGAGTGAATAATCTCTGGTGAGTTGTGTTTGGACCAGTGTACGTGGGAGAGTTGAGGATTTAGAAGTGAATCTCCTTAAAACTTAATTGTGCCTGTGTATATGTTTTGGAAGGTGTTAGCGTAACTCTAGGAGTCTGAGGGGTTTGTGTTTCTAATTTAAAGAGTTAATTGCCAACCTAGAAGGGAGGCCCATAGGTTAAGGAGTTGCTGGGGTATGTGGTGTGTTTTCTGTTCTCCTGGTGAGTAGAAATGGGCAGCTTGAGCAGGAAGCCACAGGAGCAGACAAGTTCCTTGGCTAGCTGGTGGGGTATGGCATTTGGCAATAAGGCTGTGGTCATGTAGGAGGAGGGGAGGTTGAGTTGACTTGGACCGCTCTGTGTAGTGGGCCCAGCTGAGTAGCACTTTTGAAGTTGTTTCACTTTTTAAAATTACGTGTGAAATTTGTGTTTGATAGGCATGATTTATAAAATATAAAAATGTTTTAAATTACCAGTTGAAATACTTAACATTTTTAGAAATAGTTTTTACCTTTCAAATATGAATAAAATTGATCCACTGAGAAAGATATACCTCAGTTTTTCCTGTGTCTTTTTAGGTGCTGCTGATAAATAGCTACATACCCTGTAGACAGTGAAAAAAATAAGTTCTCTTCCACAGAATCGAATAATAAATTTTAAAAAATTATTTATTATTATTTAGGCCTACAGCACCTGATCTTTCTAGGTGATCTCCCATCCAAGTACTAACCAGGCCCAACTCTGCTTAGCTTCTGAGATCAGACATCAGGCTTGTTCAGGGTGACATGGCTGTAGACCATGGACCGTGGCTCCACTGGGGTGTGAAACCCAGACCTTCTGCGTGTAAAGCAGACGTGCTAACTGCTACACTGTGGAACCACATCCAAAATAATTTCCTATATAGCTTTTCACAATCTTAAATATGCATAGCATCAAATCTTTGTATCTTTAAAAACACGCATACGGTGTATATATAATATGCCTTTGAAAACACTTAAGGAGAGATCTTTAAGATGTACACTTTTCTATATTTTTATATCTACCTTGTTTATTTTAGCAGCTTCCTGATTTTCTATTGTATAGATGCACCTTACTTTAAACTAGTCTCAGGGATATTTTGGGTGTTTGTAGTACTTTGCTATTATAAATAAATGCTATATTGACCTTTTTTCTACTTATGTTTTTGAGCATCATGTTAGGATATGTTTCCAGAAGTGGAATTGAAAGGGCATATACATTTAAATTTTCACTTGATATTGCCAGATTTACCACTGCCAGTCTGACTTTTTTTTTTTCATCATCCTCCTAGTAAACTTTGGGCTTTGCCAACTGAAAGGTAGAAAATGGTTTAATTTGGAGTTTAATTTTTTTCATTTTAGAATATGTATATCTGTATTTTTAAATTTAAATTAAAATTTTTATTTAGAAGCTTCCCAGCCCTTATCCCCAGTCACTCCAGTTCTTCACTCCAGACCATTTTTTGTTATTTCTTTCAGCCTTTCTGACATATGCTATGCACATACAAGCAGTTACCTATGTGTATGTATGTATTTTGTGTGTGTGTATTTAAATCCACAAAATGATAGCATGCTGTTTTGTACCTTGCTCTTTCACTTAATGTATCTTGGGGATAATTCTATGTCAGTATATTAAAGTTTTCTTTCTGGTCTCCTTCCTTTTTTATTTAAAATACTGCATGGTGTGTCAATTTCTATCTGTGCTATAAACTTCTTAACTGGTTCCTTGTTGATGTCAGACGTTTGGGTCGTTCTGATGTTTTTACTTTCTTTTTAAGCTGCTTTATTTATCAGACAAATACCACTTAATAACTAATGTCAACCACTAATGTATGTTTACTGTCCCTCATCTGCAGAATGGGATACAGGTTCACATTTCCTTATCTGAAACCTACAGGGCCAGATCTGTCTTGGAATTTAGGATTATTTTGGAATATAGAAAGTGTATGTATTTTACATTAACACCCTACAGGGTCTGAGGCAGCATGCTAATCAGACAGTGTTTCTTCGTAAAAATAAAATGCCATCTTAAGTAGGATAAATGCTATAAATAGCTTCACTTAGGTCATGTGTTGCTTCAGAATGCATTATGAGAAAACTTAGTTTTCAAGACTTTATGGATATTGGAATTGTGGTTAAAAGCTTGTGAACTTGTATAATAGTACCTTCCTCAGATGGTTGCTATGAGAGCAAATGAATTAATAGTTAGAAAGTATTTAGAACAGTACCAGGCACATACTTGAAGGCTTAGCAAGTATAAATATAGTTCAACTTCGTTTTACTTTGATTTTTTTCCCAGCTTTATTGAGATATAATTGACATATAACATTGCGTATTTTGATTTTTTAATTGTGAATAAAGTAGAATCTCTTTTTATAAGTTACTTCTATTTTTTTCTATTAATTGCCTTTTTATGTCTCTAGCTTTTTCTCCTGGGATGTTGGATTTATTGATGTGTAAGAATTCTTAATATATTAAAGAAATCAGCCTTTAGCATTTTCCTAATGACTAATGAGTGTATATTTGATATTAGTATAGTTTCTTTGCTCATGAAATATTTCTGTTCGAATTTTTTGCTCATTGAACTTTGAGTTCTTTATATAATCTGGTTGCAGGGCTTTTATCAGATATGTCGCAGATATTTTCTCTGAGTCTATGGCTTGTTTTTGCATTCTCTTAACAGTGTATTTTGCAGAGTAGAAGTTATTTTAATCAGGTCCCATTTTATCAAATATTTCTTTTATGACAAGGGAGTACAGTCTCTTTCCTAGGCAACCCCTTCTTTGTTGGACAGCTCTAATTAATCCTTAATTTCTTGCTCATTAACCCTTATAGTGTTTATGAATTGAATGATTACTATACATTGAATAAGTTTTTCCCACTTCTCATGACAGCTACTCATACTTACAAGCAGCTTGCATATAATGGCAGCACCCTTTTATCTCCCATGTTATTTCATGAGTTACGGTCTCCATAGCCCCGCTTCTTTATCAATACAGACTCCTTAGCAGAAGTTGAAGGTTTTGTTTAAATTTAGTCTTTAGCATGTAATACATATTTGCCATTTGCTCATCACATTAGATTTTTAACCTCTCATCTTGACCTCTTTTATTAAGATGGATTAAGATGATATATCTGCCTTAGTATTTCAATTCTTATGAACCACCACTATAGACAGTATAACATAATAGAACTCAGTATGGGTCTTTTTAAGAGATCTTTTGGCCATTGGTTTAATTTTTAAACCTTTGCTATTAGCTTCCTTGGGCCTTTTTTCCCCTCATTTGTGTAATGATGGGTTTGTTGTAAAGTGAAAGGAAATCCCTTCACTTTCTTATAAGACAGGTTAAGGAAGTATATCCGTTGTTATGCTACACTTTACAACCCTGTGACCATTTTGTAACTTCCAATTTTTTCTTCTTAATCCAACAAAATATTCTCCCTATCTGTAAGTTTGTATCTATTTTATTTATTTTGTTCTTTAGATTCCATATGTAAGTGAAATCATATGGCATTTGTCTTTCTCTGTCTAATTTACTCTACTCAGCACAATACCCTCTAGGTCCATCCCTGTTGTTACAGGTGGCAAGATTTCATTCTTTTTTTTTTTTATGGCTCAGTAATATTCCATTGTATATATGTACCACCTCTGTATCCATTCATCCATTGATGGACACCCCATATGGTTCAATTTTAATATCTCTTTTGGTTCACATACGCATGCATTTCTCTTAAATACTTTGAAATGGAGTTGCTGGGTCATAGCATGTGTTTTGTTTGGCTGTTGGTGGTTGTGTAGTGATCTTATTATGGTTTTAATTTGTACTTTTCTAATAACTAATGTATGTACATGCCTTTTAATATATTTCTGTTTTATATATTTATTGAATATCCTTTTTTATCAAGTGACTGGTCAAGTCCCTTGATCATTTTTATATTGGATATCTTTTTATTGAGTGGTAGGCATTCTTTACATATCTTCTCCCCCTCCTCCACCACCCCACCCCGCCGCCCCGCCACAGTTTGTCTGGTAGTTCTCTTAAGTAGTGTTTTTTAATGGACAGATTTAATTTTGATGATATCAAACGTCTTTTCCTTTATGGCTAATTCTTTTTGTATCTTGTTTAAGAAATCCTTCCCTGCCTGAGGTAATTTTCTCTTTCATATTTAGGTCTCTAATTCATCTGGATTTGCAAGAGCTCTTTTTAAATTAAGGAAATTAACCTTTTAGAATAATAGGAGTTGCAATTATATTTTTCACATTTTCTTTTTTTTTGACTTAAACGTATTTTGCCATGCTGAAATTTTAGATTTTATGTAAATTAATATGGATTATGAGTTCTGTATCTGAGAAAAGAACTTCCCCATTCAGGGTAATGCATTTTTTAAAATTTTCTTTTATTTTATATGTATCAACTTTTCCATGTTTAAGTCTTTGATTCATCTAGAATATATTTTCATATTTGAGGTAAAAAAACAACTTTTTCCTACGTACTCCAGTACCCTTTATGGAATAATCCATCTTTTCTGTAGAGATTTGAAATTCTACAATCAACATATACTGATTTTCCACATGTATTTTGCTGCTGCTTTTGTGCTTTAAACCAATACAAAAATATGTTTGAGTGTTTGAAAACTTGGTAAAACTGTAGATACTCTCCCTGAAAAAGTTGTGCACATTTTTTCACACAGTTTAACAAGATTTGTGGAACCTGTGAAACGTATTCATACATCTTTGATCAAATTTCCCTTCCCACTTTTTAAATACTTCAGAGTTCGCTTCATTCTTGGAAACCTTAAATCATCTCACCTGTTTAATTTCCTTTATGAAACTATGTATACTCTTATTATTTCAAGTACTGGCATGTTTGTGTTTTTATTTTGAGGAGAGTTGTCTGTTTCCTTTCAAACTTGAGAATCCGTAAGGCAGGAGTGGGCATTTAATCTTTTATGTTTTGTTGCTCCTGTTTTTTGGATCAGCAGATTGGAGGCTTAGAAAAGTAATGCGACTTGTCAATATTACATATCTAGTTATTGGCTTAGTTGTGTGATTCAACCCCATACTCAAAACTCCCAAATTCCATGTAGTCTTCTTCATTAAGGTAAAATCCCTCCCTTATGTGTTAACCTAATATACTAAAGATTGAGTAATGTCTAGTGATGCTAAAATCTAGTGATGTTAAAAGGCATTTATTAAGTATCTGATTGCAGATGGTGCTGGGCTAAGTCTTGTACTGAGAACTTTCTACACTTCCAGTCTTCACCGTCTAGCTAGAGGAAAAACAGTAGGTCTTATAAGGTAGTTTTGGATTGCTTGCATGAAGCTGATAGACACAGGACATAAAGGAATAGTATTGATGAATTTATAGGTTATATTCCACTAAGAAAAGTCTTAATAGATTATTAAAAATATATTCTGTATTATGGCAAAGTCCTAATAGCTATGATAATTTGCATGTGTGTCTATAACCTGGAAAATATCCTTAAGTATGTTACCTTTTATCTTATCAACCTGTCCTTGAGACATAATTTTATTCATTTTTTCAGGTGAAGAAACTGAACTTAAGACTTCGTTTTATCCAGTAAATGACAGAGCTGGCAGTCATCCAATTCCTAAACTTATCATTGCTAGAAATACATTTCTGTTTGTAAATGATAAATATATGTATTATATATCTGTTTATATATAGTTTAGATTAAAAAGAGTAATGCTTAGATTCTCTTAAGAACTCATCTTTATTTTCCTTTTTTTCTTCTTTTTATAGACTTGATATTTTGAGCTGTTAAGTGGGTTTATCTGACAGAGAAGCTGGGATATTTGAGGGAAGAAGGCAGTTGAAAGTAAATGCTATTCTACATTTTAGGATAAGATAGCCTTACTTTCTCTTATGAAGGTATAATTACAAACATTTGTTGGAGAGCTAAACGAATACTATTGTGGCGAACTTGAACAACTTTTCTCATGCATAACTCTTTGTTAATTAAATTGGCTTTTATCTATGTAATGTATTTCAGAAGTTTAAAAATACTTTAATAATTCATTTGTAGGATTGTTTATGCTATATAATTGAATACATGAATAGATTATACTTACTAATATAAATTATATAACATAATTTTTAGTGAGAATAATTCTTTCTGTGTAGGGCTCTTTATTACTCTTCACACATAAACACATTTACAAGATAAGCTCATAACACTCATCTGAAAGGCAATTTATCCTATAAAACAATGCGGATTCTTTTTGATTTTAGAAGAAACGAGAGTTATAAGTAAAACTTGGAAGTAGTAATTTTTAAAAATATGGATAATAAACTTTATTGTTAGCGTAAATTTTGTTATTTTTAAGTCAGAAGAATGGTTAATACATAATTAGAAACAGCCTAAATAATTTTTGTGACATTAAGACAATGAAATGCTATACAATTTTAAAAATGATGTTGTATGGTGGTCAGTGACATCTCATAGACCTTTGTGTAGCTAAGCATACTAAGCATTCCCATAGGCATTTATTAATAAGTAATTCCTTCAGTAACACTGTAAAGTCTGGGTCAGTGGCTTCCATTTTGAACAGACGAGGAAATTGAAGTCTTCAGGAAAACTCCCAGTTAGGGGTTTTGCCTGTGCTCTAAAGAACTAGTTTAACCAGGGCAGTAGTAATCTCCAGACTCAGCTACTAGTACTCCTTCCACTTGTTATTTCTTCAGATTTGATTTTGCTTCTACCCCTTTTAAAGTATCAGATGTCAGACTCAGCTTTTAATTTTTAATTTTTCAGTATTTTATGGTTAGTGATTGGTACTACTGAGATTATTAAAACTATAGTTCCTTGTTTTCAGCTGGGAAATATCTAAGACTAAAACAAATACCTATAAATTAGATGTCTTCTAAAAGTAAGTAAACATAAATCTTAGCAAGTTATATTTAAACCCATAAGTGCACTTTTTAAAAGTAATTTTATCTTTGGCACACATTTTGCCAGTATTTTACTACCAGTGAATTCTGGGCAAATTAGTTATATTTTCATCTCATTTAGGAAGGTAAACATAAATGTCTCTGATGATAAAAATTAAAGACAATGAACATGATTTCCTCAAGTACAAGGTTAATAGGCAGTTTAAGGTTTACTCCTAGCTAATATGCATAAATAGCCACTGTAGCCACTTAGCTTAGACACCAGAGCCACTGTATAAAAAAAAAAAAAAAAAATTCTTGAAGTCATATGGATTTTAGAATTAGAAGAAAGAATAGAAAGCAGAAATAGCCAAGGAAACCTGATGCTGGGACAGATTTCTAGATAGGGCTGGAATGCCTCTTGGGCAGCCCTACCACAGGGAAATATAGACACTCTAGAATATTTTAATTTGTGTTGTACTTTTTACATTCTACTCTATTTTAATTTAAGCATTTTTATTTGAAAAACCCATAATACCTCCAAGAGGGTTTGGCTGACTCATTTATTTGTCATTCTGAATTGATCCAGTTAATACTACTAAAATCTGTTGAATTTAGGGTAACAATTTTAAAGAACCTGGATGCTTAGGGAGAGGTCACTGTAAGACATGAGAGCTATGAACTGAAAAGGTGGATGGGGAAATGTCAAATATGTAAACATTAATTTCTTCACAATTAAAATTTATTGCAATTATTTCAAAATTAATTGGTTCTATACTATTAACTAGTCAAGTTACTTGTTATTTGTTAACTTTTACATTGATGTTATTCATGCTTTTATCCTTTGACTATTTTTAATTTTTACAGATAAAGTGGAAAATTTTAGTGAAGAATATGAAAAGAATAGTCACCATATTTACAAAAATGCTGAAGACAGTAGTAAGAAACCCAATGCAGAAACTATAGTGGCTTCTGGATACAAAGCTGATGAAATCAAGGAAACAAATGATACTTGGAACTCCCAACTTGGAAAAAGGTCAGAATCTCCATCAGAAATATCTCTAATTAAGGGATCTGTAAGAACTGGTTTGTATGAATGGGATAATGATTTCGAAGATGTCAGATCAGAAGATTGTATCTTGAATTTGGATAATGATCCTCTTCTGGAGATAAAGGATGAGGATTTAAAAAATCGGTTGGAAAATCTAAATGAAGCCATTGAGGAAGATATTGTGCAAACCGTTCTTAGGCCAAGCAACTGTAGGACGTACCGTAGGGCCAATAAAGCAAAATCTTCACAAGGAACATCAAGTTTTGATAAGCTATTGGATGGCACCAGTCAGGCCTTAGCCAAAGCAAACAGTGAATCAAACAAAGATAGCCTGAATCAGGCAAAGAAAGGCAGTGTAAGTTGTGGGACCAGTTTTAGAGGGACAGTTGGACGGACTAGAGATTACACTGTTTTACATCCATCTTGCTTGTCAGTGTGTAATGTTACCATCCAGGATACTATGGAACGCAGCATGGATGAATTCACTGCATCAACCCCTGCCGATTTGGGAGAAGCTGGCCGTCTAAGAAAAAAGGCAGATATTGCAACTTCGAAGACCACTACTAGATTTCGACCTAGTAATACTAAATCCAAAAAGGATGTTAAACTTGAATTTTTTGGTTTTGAAGATCATGATGAGACAGGAGGTGATGAAGGAGGTTCTGGGAGTTCTAATTACAAAATTAAGTATTTTGGCTTTGATGATCTCAGTGAAAGTGAAGATGATGAAGATGATGACTGTCAAGTGGAAAGAAAGACGAGCAAAAAAAGAACTAAAACAGCTCCGTCACCCTCCTTGCAGCCTCCTCCTGAAAGCAATAATTCCCAGGACGGTCAGTCTAGTACTAATAATGCAGGTAAGAATTTAACAACAGCTAGTTTCCTCCTAGATACTCACTTTTAATCTATGTTTAATTTTAATAGTAGTACTATTTAGAACCACAGATTACCTTATCCAGGGGTACAGCATTTTAAATGTTAATAATCAAGTTCCACTTGTAAAGAGTCAGGTTGTAGATTGAGGAGTCTTTTCATATTTGTTTTTATTTAATTCTGCTAATTCTCCTATTACATTAGTACTTGAGAGTTTTAAAGTGTGTGTGTGTTCTGGATTCCCAGACATCTTGATGTTTCAGTTTTGAAAATCCAGATACATTGGAAACATAAGGATAGATTTTGGACATTTTGAACTACACCGATAGTAGGTGGTTGTAATGAGAGAAATATTAGAAAGTTAAAATTGAAGAAAGCTTTGCAGTTGGTTCAAAATTAATAAATGTTAAAAACATTCTCAAGAACTCTTAAGTTTAAAGTTAAGATTAAACCTTAAGAATTATCCTCTTAAATTGATTTAATAAAATTGAAAAATGCTAGTTAAATATTTTTTTACTCTCAGTGGTGAAAATATAATTTTTTTTAATATATTTATTTTTATGGTGACATTGGTTAATGCAATCCAATAAGTTTCAATGTACACTTTAATAATAAGGCATATGTATGTTTACACTGTGTGTGCACCTCCCAAAGTTAGATTTCTGTCACCACATATTTGACCCCCTTAAGTAAGGACCATGAGAGACAAACAAAAGAAATAGATTAGCTTTGCTATAATTAAGTCATTACCTGACAAGGGCTTTGTGAAGTGGATTGACTGTTGAGTGAGGAAGAATATGTGAAAGCCTCTGGGTTATTTGTATTTGACCAAACACAGTTTTTCTGTATCGGTTTACTTGTTAAAGAAAGCTTTTGTCCTTTTAGAGTCATAGAGGAAGTGTCATTATGATAAATTAGAATTCTAACAGTATTCTTAACATATAGACTTATACTCTTAAATCATCCTTGAGACTACCTACCATTTTGCCTTATTTGGCTTAAAAGTAGTTTTGCTGGATAGAATGAATCAGTCTTATCTTTAAAACTAGAATTATATGGGCATAGCCCTAAGGGCTCATCTCTGACACCCCATTGCAAAAAATAAATAAAATAAGGGTATTGTCAGAATTGCCAGTGTTGTCTTGAATCTCTTAGGGAGTACTGAAGTTTGCAGCAGCCTTGTTAGTTGCTTGAGATCTGACTGGGTAAATCAGCTTTACAGTTGCTTTCTCAGGGGGATGATAAGTAAACAATGTATGAAACCTGAGCTCCTGTCCTGCTGCAGTTTACTTAGCTCTTATGCTAACCTTGATGGCAAATTATCCTAATCTGTAATTAAAAATCCATGGCTAAAATTTACATCTTGTGGTAATGTAAGTTTTTAAACTTTAAAATGTGAATTCATTAGGCTCTCTTTCACAGACTTCAAGTTGATACCAAATGAAATTTTGAAACTAGAGACCATTTGATTGATATATCGAAAGTTGGAATTTGAGTCTTTATATAATGTATAAAATAGCAAACATTTTTAAAGTTTGGGCTAGAGAAAAGTCTTCCTTTGTTCTTCCTTTATTTTTTTTAGACTTAAAAAAAAAATGACCATTTGGAAATTAATCTAATCTTTTTGGTTTTGTGTGAAGATCCATAAATCATTGAACTACATTGTACTAGGTCATTGTATATCTTTTGCCAAGGATAATCGTCTTTTTAAAAATAATGTGATCTTTATAGATGTAAGTGGGCATTCTTTGAAGGCCAATATGATTTAGTGTCCTTAAATTCTAGAAAAATGGTTAATATAGATACCACCTGATATTGCATATATTTGTTTAAACTAGACCATACCACTGTCAGTGTTCATAGATATCCAGCAGTTATTTTGCAGAAGAATTGATGTTGCCACTTGCACAAAGTGAAACTGGAGTACATAAATAGGAACTAGGTTCCTGATTTCCTCTCCGTGAGAGTGGGGGTGGGACAAGCAGGGTGAGAATGGGAGAACAAAACTTAATATGATTGGGAATATTTTGTCAACTGTGCTGCTTTTATTTCTTTATTCTTCTCTCCTGCAGTATGCCCCCTCCCTCCCTACCAAATGCTCATAGTTTGTTTGGTAGATAATTTGAAGTATTAGAAAGCTAGCTAGTTTTGGTTACCATTTCAGAAAACTTGGATTTTACAGAGGACTTGCCTGGTGTGCCTGAAAGTGTGAAGAAGCCCCCAAATAAACAAGGAGATAAATCAAAGGAAAATACCAGAAAGATTTTTAGTGGCCCCAAACGGGTAAGTAAAACATTACCAGTGATTTGTATTAGTTATTATTGGAGGGCTCGACTCTTAATTTTTTAATTTGAAAATTACTAACATCACGGCAATTAAATTTTCTTGCAGAAGATATATGATATGTATATATATATGTATGTATACACAAACACACGTGTCATTTTTTAAAAACAACCATTTTTTTTGAAGTACGGTAAAATATATGAGATTTATTATATGCAAGTGTACAATTCATTGACATTAAATACATTCACAGTGTGTGTAACCATCACCATTATACGCAAAACGTTTTCATCATCTCCATTTTCATCATCTTTATACCCATTCAGCAATAACGCATAACTCCCTCTTTATGTCTCTGCCCTCTGGTAAACACTATTTCTGTGAATTTGCTTATTCTTGGTACCTCATATAAGCGGCTTATTTCACTAAGCATAATATTGTCAGGGCCCATCCATGTGGTAACATTTATCAAAATTTCAATTTTTTAAATGGCTGAATGATATTCCATTGTTTATCTATTTGTCTGTTGGTGAACACTTGGATAGTTTTCACCTTCTGTCTATTGAGCCCCTGCTTTCAATTCTTAATGGATATATACCTAGGAGAGGAATTTTGGGGACATATGGTCTTTAACTGCCAAACTTTCTCACCTTGGTTGTACCATTTTACATCTCCACCAGCAATGCACAAGGGTTTTACATCATCACGAACACAGATTTTCTGAGTTTTTTTGATGATAGCTATTGTGATGGCTGTGAAATGGTATCTCGTGGTTTGATTTGCATTTCCCTAATTAGTGATGTTGAGCATCTTTTCATGTATTTATTGGCCATTTGTATATCTTTTTTGGAGAAATGTTTATTCTGGTCCTTTGCCCATTTTTGAATTTTTGCTGTTGAATAATGGGAGTTCTTTATATATTCCAGATATTAATCCCTTATTAGATACATCATTTGCACATAGATTTCCCCCATTCCCTGAGTTGTCTTTTCCTCTCTTGATAGTATGATGTACAAAAGTTTTAATTTCAGCTAAGTCAACTTTATCTTTTGTTGCCTGTGCTTTTGGTGTCATATCCAAGAAATCACTGCCAAATCAAATGTCATAAAGCTTTCCCCCTATATTTTCTTCTAAGAATTTTATAATTTTAAATCTTACATTTAAGTCTTTGATCCATTTCGAGTATATAATTCTGTGTATATGGTGTAAGAGTCCAACTTCATTCTTAATGCATTATGTAAGTCATTTTAATATGGTTCAGCATAGGTATTGAGAATAACTTGCTTGGCTTTACCTTTTTATTTAAAAAATTCCTTTAATAGCTTATGTTACTGAAACTTACTTTTAGAAGTTGTCTGTATATTTCGTAGATTGAACTGCTTTTAAGCAACTGAAGAATGAGTGTGTCTGTTTTTTATGGCCTATTCTTTTACTTCTGTAAAGAGCCTATTGGGAATCATTTCAGAGTAATTGTGCTGTACTTTTGCTCCCCTAGGTGCCCACCCCAATGAGAAAAAGAGTGCTTAATGCTAATTTCAACAGAGCTAGCTTGTTCTGGGGCCAGGGGCTGGTGGCACATGATGTAGAGACTCTAGTCATTAATGCTTAGGTGAGGTTTTTTGGTTTATATAAAATCGTGTGTGGCATGTATTAATTTCCAGAACAACAGTTATCAGTTTTTTTGGTCTCAGGACCACTTTTCAATTTAAAAAAAAATTATTGAGAATCTCAAAGAGCTTTTGATTATATGTTATATCAATGTTTATTCAGTGACATTAGAAGTGAATTTACATTTCAAAAATACTTACTCGTATTTCACTTAAAATAACCCATGTGTTACTATAACATTTTTATGAAGGAAAAAAATTTTAAGTGAGAAGAATAACATTATTTTACATTTTTTGCAACTCTTTAAAGTTGTGCTTAATAAAAGACAGGTGGATTCTCATATCCCCTGCATTCAGTATATTTCATTATGTTGTTTTGGTTGAAATATATGAAGAAAATCCAGCCTCACACAGATATTTAGTTGTATTTTAAATAGCCTTTTCAGGTCATTATAAACATTCTTCTTTAGTACTACACTAAAACTCAATAAACGAGAGTATCTTAAACATTAATTGCAACTTGGAATCTAACATCATGCCAGCAAACTATCCATGCTGTTAACATTGAAATCTAATAGTTTGTCTTGCACTTTGAGTGGATCTTTTACACATGCCATCATACTTGATCATTTGGAAAATTCTTGTCATACTAACTTATGCAGATGTTTCCAGTGGTGACACATCTCATTATACAGTATCAAAAAATCACATTAATATCCCTGCCAAACTTGTCAGAAAATTCGTTAAGTATTGGGAAGCTAATAAGTTCATAGTGGTAGATAAAAGCTCCCTAAAATTTTAGTTTTTGCTTAAATCTTGAAATTTTTTTTATTGGTAGAAAATACTTGAGGAAGAATGACAGCAACAGGCCCATTTGGTTCATGTTTGAGAATATGTCTGCCTAATACCCAAGTCTGTATACGCATAGTTTGTCAATCTTTCAAGTAAAGAATGGTATTCCAGAAAAAAAAGTGGCTAGTTCAGCTCACAACTCAAGCTGTAATGTTTTTTCCTTTGACTTAACCACCATACCCTATACACACAGAAGTGTTTTATGCATACTTATTTTGTTACGCAGAATAATAGTGTGTTCAAAGGTTGTGATTTGATAAAATTAATACTTTTTCCTTCATCAAGGGCTTTTCCTTATGTGAAACTGGCATTTATTTTTTAACTGTGAAGTATGTGGCAGTGAAGAATATGACTATATAATGCACTTCAAAGTCCCTACCCTGATGCGTGGTAAGGCACCAACAGCTTTACCCACCATTGCTTTTGTACCATATGTGCTAGTGTCAGGATTGTGAAAAAGGAAAATAACATTACTGTAAAAATGGATTTGGCTTTGTAGACACCCTGAAAGAGTTATGTGAGTCTCTAGGAGCCCATGGACCACACTTTGAGAACTGATTTATAGCTTTCCACTTTTCCTCCCTCTCAATTTTTAATTATGAAAAAAGTTAAAATATACATAAAATGTGAAAGAGCAGTATGATGAATACTTATATCCCTCCACCTAGATTGATTTCAACATAGTTGCACACATGGTCCCTTCCCTATCCCCCTCTTGTCTATTTCTCCTCTCCTTCCACCCCCCGCTTTCTCTCTTCCCATTCCTTCTTTCTCCCTTCTCCCTCCCCCTTTATCCCTCCTTCCCTCTCTCTATATATAAATACATTTTTTTTCTGTTTTATTTGGAGTGAGTTGTAGATAGCATACATTCCTTAAGAAAAAGGACAATCTCATAACTAACTGTGGTTATACGATTATTGGACCTAAGAAAATTAGTAATTCCTGATGTCTAGTCCATATTCACTTTTCCCTAACTGTCTTCACATTGTCTTAGTGATACTTTTTCCCTGCCAAACCTTAATTATTTAGTTGTTATATCTTTAGTCTTGATAGTCTCCTTTTAAAAATGTCCCATAGAACTGATTTTGTTTTAAGAGCCCAAGATATTTGCTTTGTAGAATGTTCCATATTCAGAATTTATGTGATTGTTTCCTGATTATGTCATTTTAGCTGTTACTCCACTATATTAAAATAGTATAGTGTCAAAGAACACTGGAAGTTAAGTCTATAAGCTTGATTAGGTTCAGGCTAAACATATTTCAGCAAGAATACTTCAAAGTGATGTTGTGTTATGTTGCTTCACATCAGAAGCTACATAACACATGTTTATTTTACTGTTAATATTGCTTGACCACCTAGTAAAGATCACCAGCTCTCTCCAAAATAAAGGTACATTTTTCCCATTTATAATTTAATTAGTAAGCTTCCAGGTGCTGCTCTGGTGCCATGTGAATCTCCTGTTTTCCATTATTGTTTTTACCTCATCATTTTAGCACCCATTGTTGATCTTTGCCTGTATCATAACACTGACAGAATGGAGTTTTCTAATTGCTATTTCTTCCTCATTTAATAACTAGAATTCTGTAAAGGAGCGTCCCCCCATTCTATCACATAAAATAATTATCACAGTAAGTTTTACTTGCTAAATGTATTTACAATAAATTTGGCCGGTCTCAAGTCATTTCACGCTATCTTTTGTGTCCTTTTGATCTTTGAGCACTTCAGTTGCTTTCTGCACAAAAGATGACCCAGACTCATCTTGTACTTTACCCGATTCAATCATGAAATCATCCATTTATCCAAGGATCCTTGATTATTTATTTATTTATTTTTTAGTGAGGATTACTACTTAGGAATCCAGATCTGAGTGCTCTGTGTTATTCATTGCTTCTAAGGCTCTTTGATTGGACAGAGCTATGAAATATATTAAAAAATAAACTATGAGTTCATATCAGTAGTTCATTTCATTATAGAATTTTTTACTTAGCTTACTTGCTTTATCCTACAACACACATTACTTTAGAAATTATAATACCAATATTACTGTGAATAATAATTATTTCCACTTTTTGTCTTTAGATTATTTCACTAAGGATAAAGTCATAGTGTTCAAAGTTTTGAAATAATTTTGTCAGTTTATGTTAATTCAGTATTCATTTGGGTTCATTTGCACTTATTTTTGTTCAGTTTTTTAACTTAGTTTTAAAATTAATATTGAAATCATTTCTTTGATACTAAATGGCTTAGAAAGCAGCAGTGTACATGTACTTGACCCGATTATGAAGGAATCTCTCCGGCCTAAAGTAAATCAGGTCATGCAACCTTGTAGGCAAGAGACCTATTTACTGTTGATAGATAATGTCAGAGGAAATATTGCTTATTTATAAAACCAAAAGAGCTATGAGATTGAACTCATTTGAAAGGTGTAATATGGGTAAAGCCCTGCCTTAGAACAGTAGTCCTAAACATTTTATTCCTTGAAAACGGTTACTTCAGTAAATGTTTTAATTTCCTTTTTAACCTCCCATTGAAATATTTTTCAAGACCTTTTTTATTTTGAGTGGAATTATGTCAGATTTTTTTCACTTAGATATTACTACCATTTAGATGGATCAGTAAGCTTCAAAAACAAAACTTTGGTCCTTTATTAAAAAGTAATAATGCTTTGGATCCCATAGAAGTTATATATCTTTATGAAAATATCTAGTTAAAAAATTTAGACGCCTACTCCAGGAAGAGAGCAACAAGAAGTTAAGCAGCATAAAATTCCTAGTTCTTATAAGAAATAGGTCATCCATTCACCTTCAAGACACTACAAGACTACTTAAGAGGTATTAAAGAGAACTATTGAGAAACAGAAATAAGGAGAAATTTTACCTGTTTAGTTTTAATGAGTGTAAAGGAATAGAGGAAATAAATGGGATCAACGTTTTAAGCATTAGGTTAAATGGCATGTATAAATATAGTGGAAATGATAGATTTGTTTTATATACAAGAAATTAGGATTTATGTTTTTTGTGCAAAAATAAGATAAGCTCACTTCCCCAGGGATTTTTATGTAGGTTATCTCCCAAATCACCAAAGAAAGAATGGAGAGGCTCTAGGTAGGTGGGCGTAGGAAATGTTCTCAACAGCTGTTGTAAATTCTCTATTATGATAGAAATACCCTCACGTAGCTGGTAGGCCAGTGGGAGTATCTGGATCTTCTCTAATCTGATTAGATTTAAAGACACTAATGACCTCATTTCCAGGTGATTAAGAGGTAGCCCGTGGCTTGTAGTGGCAAAAGTTTCCCTCCCTCCCTCCCTATCAGACTTTGTTAACCTCAACACTGTAGATGTTTTACACTGTATAAATCTTAGTTGTGGAGGGTGGCTCTGTACATTGGAGGATACTAAGAAACATCCTTGGCCTCTACCCAGTAGGTGCTAGTAGCATTTCTCTCCAACTCCCCAGTTTCAATCAAAAATGTCTTCAGACATTGCTAAATGTCCTTCGAGGGAGTCAGAATGGATCCCCAGCTCATTGAGGATGTATGTGTATGACTTGAGGATAAGTTGTAGACTTGATGAGGCTTTATTTATTTTGATACTAATATTTTCTTAGATTTAGCCTGTGGATGTTTCTTCAAACTTACTTTTGATGTGTCCTACCATTTTGTATTTTCTTTACTGACACACTGAGGTGTTCAAGGCTCAATATATACATTCCCAGCCCTATTGTAATCAGCCATTTCTCCAAGGGCCACTGGTTTTTTTTAGTGGAGAATGGTATTTAGAAATAGAGATCTGGTCACTAAGTATAGTCTTTCTTATGGGATTGTCATTGCTTCTAGGCCTTCTTTGAGTTGACATAGAAGTAGGAAAATTAGATATATGCATTCTTTTTCTCTTTCACTCGCTTCC
Organism: Pteropus alecto; assembly: GCF_000325575.1. NCBI lineage: Eukaryota > Metazoa > Chordata > Mammalia > Chiroptera > Pteropodidae > Pteropus > Pteropus alecto. The sequence continues at coordinate 819,677 of NW_006438113.1, forward strand.
CCCCCTACACTGCACACTGATTTTGTTTATATGTATATTTAGAACACATGAATTCAAACTGATAATCTCCAATACTAGTTCAACACCACATATTTTTATATTAGCCTTCTCACTTTCCACATTTTACTTCACTTCGCAGACAGTAAGAAATCTGGTTTCCATTATCCTCAACATGTTTACATATTTGCTCAATCCTCATGTATGTAACCAATTTCCTGACCACACAGGCCACCACCTCAGCTTTAGTGCCACTAGTCAAGAGGTCCCTATTCTCTTT
>NW_006438113.1:820138-823862 GCF_000325575.1 Pteropus alecto
GCCAGACAGAAGAATTTTTCTTAACACCTCACCAGGGATATAGAGAAGGGTTGTTCATAACAGGATTGAGGCTGGCTGGGGGAACATGTGAGGCAGAAGGAAGACGAAGAGGGTAAAGAAAGAACATAGTTGAAGTGATTACTCAGAAAAGTTATCACTTGCTATGTGGAGAAAAGTAAAGGGTTTGAAAGATTAGGTTGGAACATCTGGATTTAAGTACCTGTTTCTATGTACAGTTTTGATAATTTGGCAATTTTAACGATTTTTCTTTAAAAAATGCCATTTTATTTCTGATCACTGGCTTACCGTTTCCCTGCATTTTATTATTTGCAATTGTCATATATGTGGTAGTACATATTTAGATCATTTCTTCTGCCTGCCCTGTTTTTTGTTTGATTTCTGGCTTTTCATTCAGCTGTTGCTTACCTGCCTTCATAAGGCATTATCAGTATAATCATCCTAACTTTCATTGTTTAGAGAAGGTTACATTTTACCTGGGACTTTGGCCATCTTATTTTGCCAATTAAGGCTGCTACTGGGTCATTGATGAAACGAACCATAATATAAATCTGAGTTTCAATTCTCAAATATTTATATCTTCACGTTTGTTATTTCCCTGTGATTTAATGCTGGGCTTGTCTGGGACTATCTTTTGTCTGACTTTTAAAGGAACATTCTGGATTTTATTTTTTTCTTCTATCATTCAATATGGCGCTGGATAGTGGGCTTCTGGGCAATTAAAATTTGATTATCAGTATAATCCATAGTTACAAATGTAGCTGTATTTGAAAGTTAAAATTGCATAAAGCTACAGTTTTAAAGTTAAGTATAGTTTTATAAACTCATTTTTTGTTTCATAAAATGAGTTAATATAGGTTAGCAATTTAAAAACATAATCTTAAAGTTGAAGAGATTTTAAAGGACAAGTAGTCCCACCTCCCACCCAAGAACATATGTTCCTTCATAGTATCCTCTAGCCGTTAGCATTCACTCATGAAGCATCTTATTTTTCTGTCAAATTATTTTTACTTTTGGTTACTTTTGCTCTGTATCTGGGGATTCACTGGCCATCCTTGGATCCAGTCATCAAGGTGGCAGTGTGAGATTCACTATATTCTCACAGACTAGAAGCTTGAGACATAGATGGAGGTGAAGCCTGAAAAGAGACTCTAGCCATTGGTTTGCTGATGAGAGATACTGGCCAAAGTGTAAAAGTAAAAAGCCACAGCTCCCCATTTATAGCTCTTAGGTTGGTGATCCAAAGAGCTGTTGAAGCTGAGCATGTTCTGGTGGAGCCTACGTATGGAAGAGGGTCAGTTTTAGTTGGCTTTTCTTTGTCATGTTTTTATTCCACATGTACTACAGGCCTTTCACTGTGCTAGGTGCTGGCGATATAAAAAAGAATAAGATAATTGTCTTAAAAAGGCTCTCTGGTGAGGTAGAATGTCTTTCCTCCATGGAAACTTTTGAGTAATCTTAGTATTTCCTTAGTGTGTTCAAAAGCAGAAATATCTTTTTTATATAGTAGTATTTAACTTAAATATTAAGCCAGGTACTTAAATCATTTATCTGTATTACATAAAGACTTAGAAAAATATAAATTATTTTCTCAGCATGAATAATTCCTTTTTTTTCTGTAATATTTTATTCTGGAAGGATTTTAGTAAGGAATAAAATATTAATTTTTATTTCCTTTAGTTCAAGTACCTTTAAAGTTTTAAAGTTTAAAATATTTCACTATAATTACTTTCCAGAAAATGAAGTTCGAAATGAGAAAATTTAGCTATATGTTAATCAAGAGCCTGAGAACTTTGGCATACATTTGACACTTAGCCAAAGAGTGGGTCCTTGTGTGTATTAGGGTGTTTACAGTTTGGAATTTGTTTTTCCAACTAGTAATATATTTTACTTAGGGTTAATTAGGATTCAGATATCCAGAGAACTCTGCTCAACTTTCTTGTTGAGATACTTTGATGACTTCATGCTAATGACAACCACAAATTAACATAAGATGTGTAATAATGGAAGTTTTTTGGCGATAGTGACCGTATTTTTTTTACCTTTAAATTCCTAGTGCCTGAAATATACAAGGAGTTCATAAAGATTTATTTCTGGTATTCTTGGAAGTATCTTGCTGCAGTCTTCATTTAGTATTAAATATTTGTTTTTTTACTATTTGAAAATGGGTAAGCCTATCAAATTTGAAAAGATTTCAGCCAATATTACTACTCAGCTACATATTTGAGCGAGGAGACCCTTTGTAATTAGCCAGAGTTCTTTGTGTAGCACTCAGAGGAGAGCTGTGCTCTAGCCACTGCATCTCCCTGGACTCCCAGTTCCATCTCCCTATCTCAGAGTGACTGCTACTGGTTGGACTCTGAATTCTTCCTCAGGCAGTTGTAGGGCTTACCTCATATGTTCCCCTTCTCAAGATCATTATGCTATGGTACCTGATGTTCAGTATCTGAAAATCATTTCATAGATTTTTTTCCAGTTTGTTAGTTTCAGGTGGAAAGATAAATTTGGTCTCTGTCATTACATCGTGTCCAGAAATGGAAACTCTAGATTCATATGTGTTATAATAATTACTATTCTATAACTTTATAGTCGAGAAAATAATTTTTTTAATGTGGACTTAAAAATATGATTACCTCCAAAACTAATAATCCATTCTTGTTTCCTTCCCTTTTTGGTTTTTCTCTTCTGGCCTTTTGACTTGATCTGGAATTCAATATTAAATTGAAATACAGTTGTATCCACTTATGTTTAGTTATGATTTATATGCTGCCCATACAAAAAACATTTGAGAAAGTGTACATATATAAATTTGGTAGAACCAGGTTGAAAATAAATGAGGAAATTGTGTTATAAAAAGTAAGGAATTGAATGAGATGAAGCTTAAATTCAAGCTTTTTTGTCTTGGTGGACTTCCTAGCGACCTAACAGAAATATAACTTTGAGCTTCTTAAAAGCCAGAGCAGAGAGACTGTCAGGGTACCCCTTTGCTTATTAGGAAGGATCATTAAAAATAGAAAACTCTTACTGCTCTTGGGCCAAGTTTGGGTTATGTTTTAATCTTTTTCTATGCCTCAACCAAGAAAGTATTGCTATTAAACCTTGGTTTGTTATTGATGGGTTATTTAATTAACTATTTTCAGTAAATAAATGAAGAATAGCTTATCCCTTTCCACTTTGGAAAATTGCCTGTATTAAGGTTATATTCAGCTTATATTGTGATTTCTTAATTCCTTTTATGCTTATCTACATTTGATATAGTTGCTTCATGAAAATTAAAATTATATTAACTGACAGAATAATGAAAGATTTATACTTGTTCTATTTTACAATTTTTCTGAGAGAACTTAAATGTTTAAAAATATTTTTATTTGGAAATAACTTAAAATTTTAAAAGATAGTTAGTTTGGAAATATCAAAATTACAGAAGACTTACAAAAATGGAATAGTACAAAGAACATTCCTTATCCTGATTATCTTTTTTTAAATTTCTTTTTAATTATAGTTGACATACAATATTATGTTAATTTTAGGTGTAAAACATGGTAATTCAACATTTACATACCTTACAAAGTGATCACCACCATAAATCTAGTAACCATCTATCAACATAAATAGTTATCACGATATTTTTGACAATATTCCTTATGCTGTACACCCTTATGACATATTTTATAATGAAATTATTCATACTTCTTAATCCTCTTTC